>NW_015171553.1:80296-92776 GCF_001447785.1 Gekko japonicus
TTGGAATACTGTGTGCAATTCTGGTCACCACACCTTAAAAAGGATATTATAGCTTTGGAAAAAGTGCAGAAAAGGGCAACTCGAATGGAACTCGAATTGGAACACTTTCCCTATGAGGAAAGGTTAAGGCGCTTAGGGCTCTTTAGCTTGGAGAAACGACGACTGAGGGGTGACATGATTGAGGTTTATAAGATTATGCATGGGAAAGAGCAGGTAGAGAAAGAGGTACTTTTCTCCCTTTCTCACAATACAAGAACTTGCTGAGCGGTCACATTAGAACGGATAAAAGGAAGTACTTCTTCACCCAAAGAGTGATTAACACTTGGAATTCACTGCCACAGGAAGTGGTGGCGGCTACAAGCATGGACGGCTTCAAAAGGGAATTAGATAAGCATATGGAGCAGAGGTCCATCAGTGGCTATTAGCCACAAGGTATAGATAGGGACTCTGGGGCAAGTGATGCTCTGTCATCTTGGTGCTTGGGGGGATCAACAGTGGGATGGCTTCTAATGTCCTGACCCCACTAGTGGACCTCCTGATGGCACCTGGTATTTTTGGCCACTGTGTGATACAGAGTGTTGGACTGGATGGGCCTTTGGCCTGATCCAACATTGGCATCTCTTATGTTCTTATGTTCTTATGTTCTATTCACTTCTTCCCAATGACTGCCAAATGTGCATATGCATTGATAGCATACTGTAAAAAGAGCAGTCTTGTTGGGATTCTACATATGGCCACTGTGTGATACAGAGTGTTGGACTGGATGGGCCTTTGGCCTGATCCAACATTGGCATCTCTTATGTTCTTATGTTCTATTCACTTCTTCCCAATGACTGCCAAATGTGCATATGCATTGATAGCATACTGTAAAAAGAGCAGTCTTGTTGGGATTCTACATATAGTTGCAGAAAACAAAAAGTGTGATGTTTTACCAATGTATGTGGGTATTTATTTATTTATTTATCACATTTATATCCCTCCCATCCCATAGATGGGCTCAGAGCGGGTTACAACATTTCAATAAATGCAATAAATTTTTAAAACACATTATAAACATATAAAATCAAAAATCACAGCTTGCCATAGGGAGAAACTGGCCCATTGATGTAGATAAATATGGCTGGTCCGTGGGTGGGAGACAGCAACCTCGGTGGGGCCAAGTGTGGACATCCACTGCCTCAGCCAAAGGCCTGGTGGAACAGCTCCAACTTGTAGTCCCTGCAGAATTGAATAAGATCCCACAGGGCCCTGATCTCAATAGGGAGCATATTCCACCAGGTGGGAGCCGGGGCAGAAAAATCCCTGGCCCTGGTCGAGGCTAGGTGGATGTCCTTTGGGCCTGACTATCAGGGCATAATACCCTTCGAGGCGTATATGGGAAGAGGTGGTCTCTTAGATATGTTGGTCCCAGGCCGTATAAGGCTTTGAAGGTGATTACCAGCACCTTGAAGTGGATCCAGTACTCAACTGGCACATGCCAAACGTGAGCCCGCACAGGCATCAATGTCAGCAGGTGCGCTGCCACATTTTGTACCAGCTGTAATTTCTGGATCAGCTTCAGGGGTAAGCCTGCATAGACTGAGTTGCAGTAATTAAGCATTGAAGTGACCATTGCATGGGTCACTGTAGTTAAGTCCTGGGGGGGGGGAGAGATAGGGCTTGTGTAGCCCGATCTGCCTAAGATGGAAAGATGCAGATCTGGCGACTGCAGCAACCTGGTTCTCCATAAATAAGGAGGCATCCAGTGTTACTCCTAGGCTCTTCACTGACTGGACTGGCACCAAAGGTTCCCTTCCAGTGTGGGAAGCCTCCATACCCCCACAACCCAGGTACAGGACCTCTGTCTTTGATGGATTTAACTTAAATCAACTCTGCCACAACCATCCAGCCACAGGGTCCAAAGCCTCAGCCAGATTTCCAAGAACAGAGGACGGGTGACCGTCCATTAACAGATAGAGCTGAGTGTCATCAGCATACTGATGGCAACCCAGCCCATAACTCCGGACTAACTGGGTGAGGGGGTGCATATAGATCTTAAATAACATTGGCAAGAGGATCCCCCCCCCCGCAGCACTCCACATTCTAGGGGATATCATGGGGAGACCCTCTCGCCCAGGGCTATCCTCCGTCCCCGACCACGGAGAAAGGAGGAAAACCATTTCAAGGCAGTCCCTTGAACTCCTATGTCAGCAAGGCGGTGGGCCAGAAGATCATAACTGACCATATCAAACACTGCTATTAAATCTAATAACAGCAGCTCTGACCTGCCTCAGTCCAGATGTCTATCGAGGTCATCTGTAAGGGTGACAAGAGCTAGGGTAGAAGCCGGAGTGGAAAGGATCAAGGATGGAAGCATCATCCAGGAAGGCCTGGAATTGTTCGTCCACTGCTCTCTCAACCACCTTACCCAGGAATGGTAAATTCTACACTGGGCAGTAGTTGGTCAGGACCGTTGGGTCCAATGATGGCTTTTTCAAGAGTGGGTGAACTACCGCCTCCTTTAAAGCCTCTGGAAAAGTCCCAGTAGAAAGGGACAAGTTGATGATTTCTTCCAGAGGGGCCCGAATGCTCTCCCCATAAGATTTCACTAGCCAGGAAGGGCATGGATCAAGGAGGCAGGTAGTAGGCCTCACTGCTGCCAGGATCCTGTCAACTTCCTCCTGGGTGAGTTGATTGAAGTGGTCCAGTAACAGACCAGAAGAAAAACAATGGGCTTTCAGTTCCTTTACTGTCTCAATTGTGGCTGGGAGGTCCTGGCAGAGTGTCATGACCTTATCTGCGAAGTAGTTTGCAAATGCCTCGCAGCCAATAGCCAATTCCCTACTGTTTGGTCTGCCCTGAGCAGAGTTGTAGTAGATCTTTTGTATCATTAAAACAGAGCACAAAAAACAGCTGCTCCTACATGGACAATCCCATTAAGACTGCTGTATTATATCACTGTGCACATGCACATCAGTAAAATGGGATAGAGAGAGATGCAAATGAAATGCAAGCCACGGTAAGCTTTGCTTCAAGTGTACTGAGGGTTTCAACATGAACAACCCTGAAAGGATTATTTACTTCTGTTGAAATGCTGTGCTTATCTGCAAGGTGAACACCTGACTGGATTGCTGTGAAACTGTGTGTCAAAATTCATATCACCATATCAAATAGCTTTGCACCTGTGCAATGTTACAGGGCCAAGCTGTGCCTTGGAAATAAATAACATACATGTTGCAGTCTGTGGCCACTTTTACACTTGCACAGTCCATGAACTAACTAAATCATCTTGGTTATCAGAGGACAGGAATGTGTCAGATCACTATGCTGACCAACCTGTCAAGTGCAGAATCACTCTGTCACCTCTGTGAGGGTACACAGTCAGGTGCAATCTTTCAGTGACCAGAACTGACTACAGTAACTGATTTTTCTGCCTGCACATTCAGTTGCATCTACATGCAAAGGGATCAGAAGAAGAACTGATCACAACGTTTGTTAGGATCATGGGGAGACACTGAGAAAGGTCAGCATACAGAGATATTAAGATAATAAGTGGCAAACTCAAAAATATCAAGCACAGTGTTTTTTTTCTTTTAACTATGCCTGTTATGTCTTCTTGCTTTCTCTCTGTCTTTAACCTGAGGAGATTATAATCTAAAGTTCCCCAAAGGAAGGACAACAGTGGGAGATGGAACAGATGCAGAGGAGGGTTATTGGGTGGAAGAATAAGCATTCACTTCAATGAGGGATGGTTGTGGCAACGCGGTTCACCAGCCCTCGGCTTCAGCCGTTGGGCTGAGGGACAATTTTGCTGTCCAGAAAGGAAAGAGGCGTGATGGCCGTTGGGCACGAAGAAGCCCATATGGGTACCCGAGGGAGGAGGGGCCAGAGAGAATATAAGGCTGGTCCCTCCTAGCCTCTTCAGCAGTCCCGGTTAGTTGTCGGTGGAGAAGGAGCTCGTCGGCGAGGCTGCGATTGAGGGGCCTATTGCCTGGGGCTTTTCGCCGCGGAGCTCCTCCTCTGGACGGGGCATGGGTCCTCACGGCTTGGTCTTCCGGACGGCGCTTGGAGAGGCAGTGCGCCAAGTGAAGGGCTCGGAGGGCCTGAGGTGGCTGGGACATTGCCGGGATGGGCGGGATTGCAGCACGGCAGCAGCACGCGGTCACCAGAGGAGGAGCGACGGGAGTCTGAAAAGCGGATCGAGGCGGCGCTGTTGCGGGGCCGCCTCATGACAACGGTTTGAGGGCTGGTTTGGCACAGCGTGGTACCTAGTAGAGGGTGGTTTGGTTGGGGAGCCGGCATCTAAGGCACTCTTAGGTTACTTTGGGAGCGTCGCAGAGGCTCTGGTGTGTTTGCGGCCCTAAGCCAAGGAGAGGTCAAGAAACGCAGTTTCACTGTTCGATTGTCTCCTGTGAATTTTCTAGCTCTTGCTCCCCCCCCCCAGGTTATTGCAGGAATTTTGGGACAACTGGGTTGGGCGCGCTAGAGTGCTAGCTGCTGGGTGCGATTGCTTCGCATTGCACCCAGACCTTTGCATTGAGGGGCCATCGGGGAGGTGTAAGGGCCCATTTTTTGAGTGGCACCCAGGGGCCGCCATTTTGTGAGAAGGTTTTGGTCAGCCATTTTGTCCTGCCTGGTGTCGCATCTTCACTTCTGTTTTTGAGCTGCAGGCTCAAGAGTAGTTTGCAGGTTGACTGCTTTGCTTTCGGTGGTTAGACAGCTGAACTATGGCTCCCAAAAAAGGTACAGGCCGCTCAAAAGGCAAGCAGCCAGCACCTAAGCCATCGCCTAAGTGTCCAGCTCCGGCACATAGAACTACAACTTCCTACAAAGGAAATATGCTGGGTGAATTTGGTCTGTCCACACACTCTCAGCCTAATCCACCTCACTGGCTTGTTGGTATTCCTCCTCTAAAATAGTTCACATTGCTTTCTTACTGAGAAATACTGGCTCATGAGGGCATGAATACAGTGAAAAGGGGGAGGGAACCCAGTTGTACCCAGGAGAGCCCTGGCATAAAGAGCCCAAACACACACAGCATGAGCCCAACAGAATACACACACACTGTAGCAAGGCACACAAAAGCTCATACCTTGAACAAAACATTGTTGGTCTTAAAGGTGCTTGATATTTCTCCCATGCAATTGAGGTAGCCCAGCAAACCAAGCTCTCTCTCATTCATTCATTCACTCCCTCCCTCCCTCCCTCCCTCCATCCCGCCCTCCCTCCAGGGAGGAGCCTCAGCCAGTGGAAGGAAAGAAAGGCTTCTCTTTGTCTCCTGTATATAATGGAAGCAGCCTGACCAGGAAGCAAGCTCTGGCTGGTTCCCTCCCTCCCCTTGGGAGGAGGGGGAGGAGCCTTAGCCAGTGCTTTACCAGACTGTTTTAATTTCACAGGAGAGGCTTGCCTATCTACCTCTCCTGTGCAATTGAGAGAGTCTGGTAAAGCAAGGTGCGACATGGCAGCAGCAGCAGAACTGGAAAAGGAAGCAGAAAACAGCCAGGGGCTGATCTGGCCTGCGGACCACATGTTTGACACCTCTGGTTTAAAAGAATTAATTCTGAGATTTCTACAAGGTTATGGTAATAAAGAGAACATAAGAGAAGCCATGTTGTATCAGGCCAATGGCCCTTCCAGTCCCTCCGAGGTACTAGTTTTTTGCTGCGCGGTTTCCCCACTGCTTACCACCACTGTGAAAACTGCCCATTTATACTCACTCTCTGTTTCCTGATTATTAACCAGTTTTTAATTCACAAGAGGATTTATCCCATAACTACTGAGTTTACTTCTAAAAAACTAATTTACATGATAGTCAAATGTGTGCTCGCTCACAACTTTAATGCTAATAGATCTTTTGGCTCATGAAGTAGAATTTTTGCTTACAAGCTTGTAGGGAACATTGGCACAACATCTGCTGCCCTCATATCCTTTAAAGAGGCAAAGTTAAGGTAACACAAATTGTCGGTGATGAGGTAAGCACACTCTCTGCATTGGAATAGGGCTTGGGTAGTGTTGTGCTGGTAAATGTTTAACAACTAGCTCTCGGGGGGTATGCATATGTGTGTGTGTGTGTATATATATAACTTTATTATAAACTTTACTGATATAAAGGATGTGCACATTACAGAACACAGTATTATTCTTCCTCATCCAATGCCGTGACTTCATGCCCTGGAAAGGTGAAGCCAGCTGCCCTCAGGGCATGGCTGCTACTACAAAACATCTGTCACACTGAACCACACTGAACTGGGCTTACAAGAGAGGGGAGAGAGCTTGGCAAGTGACTCTAGGGAGCTGCTGTAGCAGGCATCAAGATGGTATAGGCCAGGGAGTGGGGGACAAATCCTGAAGGTCATTGCAAAACCCAGGAAAGCTTGGTGATGTCGTAACAAACCTGAGATGGAACAAAATACAAAATTCTTCTCTAGAACTTTACATTTATCTCCATTGAAATTCATTTTATTTGTTTTAGCCCAATTTTCCAGCCTGTCAAAATCATCCTGTATCCTGACTCTGTCTTCTACTGTATTTGTTACCCCTCCCAATTTAGTATCATCTGCAAATTTAACATTAGGAAAACACTTATTTCCCCTGAACCTTCTCTCTCCTCCTGTTTTTACCCTGTTCTACCTGCTGGCAGACAGCTTTGATTGACATTTCTTGCACTTACTTCATTAGTCTACCTCCAAATTGATCCTTTCTAGACAGGCAGAAAAGACTGAAAAGCATGGGTCCTGGTCAGTCTCCACCAATTTGGACACCATCAACATATATTTATAGTTAGGATTTTTGGCTCCAATGTGCATTACTTGGTGCTTGCCCATGTTGAACTTCATTTACCATATTGACTCCCACTTGCCCAGCTTTGACAGATCCCTCTGGAGGGCCTCACAATCTTCCCTGGTTCCCATACCCTGAACAACTTAGTGTCATCTGCAAACTTAGCCACTTCACTGCTTGCTCCCAACTCCAAATCATTAACGAATAAGCGTTGGACTTAGTACTGAGCCCTGCGTACCCCACTGCTTACCACCCTTCACTGTGAAAACTGCCCATTTATACTCACTCTCTGTTTCCTGATTATTAACCAGTTTTTAATTCACAAGAGGATTTATCCCATAACTACTGAGTTTACTTCTAAAAAACTAATTTACATGATAGTCAAATGTGTGCTCGCTCACAACTTTAATGCTAGTAGATCTTTTGGCTCATGAAGTAGAATTTTTTCTTACAAGCTTGTAGGGAACATTGGCACAACATCTGCTGCCCTCATATCCTTTAAAGAGGCAAAGTTAAGGTAACACAAATTGTCGGTGATGAGGTAAGCACACTCTCTGCATTGGAATAGGGCTTGGGTAGTGTTGTGCTGGTAAATGTTTAACAACTAGCTCTCGGGGGGGTAAGCATATATGTGTGTGTATAAGCTACCCCTGAAGGTCATTGCAAAACCCAGGAAAGCTTGGTGATGTCGTAACAAACCTGAGATGGAACAAAATACAAAATTCTTCTCTAGAACTTTACATTTATCTCCATTGAAATTCATTTTATTTGTTTTAGCCCAATTTTCCAGCCTGTCAAAATCATCCTGTATCCTGACTCTGTCTTCTACTGTATTTGTTACCCCTCCCAATTTAGTATCATCTGCAAATTTAACATTAGGAAAACACTTCTTTCCCCTGAACCTTCTCTCTCCTCCTGTTTTTACCCTGTTCTACCTGCTGGCAGACAGCTTTGATTGACATTTCTTGCACTTACTTCATTAGTCTACCTCCAAATTGATCCTTTCTAGACAGGCAGAAAAGACTGAAAAGCATGGGAAAAAAACATAATTACAAGATTTCATTGGGAAGAAGAAATAAGGGAAATGTCCCCCTCTGGGTTTGATCAATAATCCAGCACTTGTTGTTATCTTGATCTTCCTAATAAACCACCACCAGTCTAGATAAATTTCCCTGTGAAATCAATCCCTCACAAGAATTCTATCACTACAATGCCAATACAGGCCACGGAAAAAGTCTAAAATAACATGGGCTAGTTTTATTGACCATCTGATATCAAACCTTTGCAGTGTACTTACATTATAATAATGGCAATGAATGTTGCTAGTTGTAAACATGGTTTAATTGTTTGTGATTTATTTCCTGAGTGTTAGAAATGGGGGTGGAGGTAGAGAAAATATTCATTGCAGAACAAGTCCTGGTCCCTCAATTTTGTGTTGCATTTATAAACCCTGATGTCAGAAAGCCATTTCAGATGATTTCCCAGACTAAAAATCATATTCTGGTACACAGTTTTCTGCCATACGTTTTCAAGGGAATAAGCACATGATTTGAGCAGGTGGGCATGCCAGGATTCAAATGCAGAGCCCATATCACTAGTTTATTGGTAAGCCACTTTACTTGACAGTGGGGTCTGCTACTTTTTCTATTGGTTTGATTAATTCGCTATAGATACACAGTGACCAAATATATGTAGAAGAGTATTTTTTGCATGCAGAGACAGGGTAACTTCCTGGCGGAAAAAAAATGTAATTAAATCAGCCTTCTGAACTGTAATGAGCTTCTATTACACCCTGCTGATAGTAGCAGCAACATCTGAAAATTGGTTTGCACTGTCAATAACCAAGCAACATCTCCTTTATTAAATCACAGGATAAAGCTGATAATGGAGACGAATTCCACAGTTCCAAATAAAGTTCCTCTGTGAAAAGGAAGGGTCAACAAGATGTGATGAACCCAAAGTTCATATTGTATTATTACTACTGTATAAATAATAAATTAAATTATGCTGCTAAGGGAAGATCTAAAGAAAAATAAAGGCATCATCTTTCCAATGTAATAATGCATGCTGGCGCTAGTGAAGTTCATCACTACCAGGCTCATAACAATTGTCTTCAATTCCAGGAGAGTGTTACAGCTGTGGAATAACTTCTCCAATTGAAACTAGCTAGAGAAGTATCCCTCCCTATCTCCCTCCCTCTTCTCCCTCAGCTTCTCACTAACTTTCCTGCAACTGTGGTGGTCATGGCAGCGAGGTCTCTATGGAAGCCTGTCTTCCTGGCACCTTCATCACTGCTGTGGCAGAATCACTGAAGCCAGGGACCCTGGAAAATTTGAGGTGAGTCAGATCATGCAAACGGAAGGCTTTAAAAAAAATGCTGGCAAAATTGCTCACAAAACGTTTGTTACTATCTAACCATAAGGCTCAAGGTGGGGAAATTAATATATTATAGCTTTTAATTCGAGAACAATATTTAAGGTCGGTGGTTATCTTTCCTATATGGCAGATGGGACACTAAATTTGGGAGACAGGCCATCCAAGTAAGCCCAGGGCAAAGAATTTATTTTTAAAGGCAGTGTTTTTTCCTGTTTGTTGCAAAAAAAATTCAATAGTACAAGAGCAAAAAATAAGCAGCTTCAAAATTCTGTCTCAGGAAAAAATAGCTGTATTGTGGGGTTAATTTTGAAGGAGTTTATGTTTTGAAGCTGTATTGATCTGCAGTTGGGCTGTTACACTTTTTCAAAAGGTTGAGAAAAAAATTACATTTTACTGTAGGCTCATGTAATTCAGTGATTGCCCTCTTCCAAAAAAAGGTGACATTACAAGAATTAAAAAACATGTCAGTTTAAAATAAGACTTGGTGCATGTATATGGTCGCTCACATTTCAAAGAAAGAAATTGCAAGCTAAGGCCCCATATATTTATTGTCGTGGCCCAGGTTTCTAACCCATCATTATCAGAGTCTGAACACACTGAAAAGAGGGAGGCTTGGAACTAGGAGGTCCCTTAGAAAGCTCCTACACGGTGTGAGATTCACCTTGAGAAGCAAAATTCCCAAAGGACTGAAATGCTTCCACCTGCTCCTTCTAAGGAGGCAACCCTTCCCTAATCCGCCAAGACCAAGGAACCATCAGCAATTCAGGAGGATGCTAAGCAAGTGGAATGCCAGACATAGATCTGCAAAATACAATAGGGCCTTTACCTCCCAGGAATTATTCTGAGAGGGATGGAATTTGGAGACACACGACAGTAGCAGGTCTATTTAAGCCCCCAATTTGCTTCAGGCCTTCCCTAGAACACCACTGAGGATATACAAATGTGCCTTTATTTCTTTCTTTTTGTTTTCATATGTTGTCTTAGCAAGATATTATTTAATTCATTTTCTTTGTTGGTATCCCTGAAAAGTTTGTTTACTTTGCATTTCTACACTATTCTTACATTTTATATATTTATTAATTAAAATATTTATATTCCTCCTGTCCCATAGCTCAAGAGAGCTTAGAATTCAAAATAAAATAATACATCATACCATAAACCCCATATAAGTGACCTCCCCCAATACCATTCATATACAGCTGACACAAGGATAATGTTAGATGGAACGAGGATATTTGCTACAAAGAAACAGAAAACTGCACGAAAATAGACTGATGGGTTCAATTTCTACAAGGGATCAAGGGTTGTGGCTGTGTGGTAGATTATTGATTTACTCTGCTCTGGTTAGACGTCACCTAGAGTATTGTGCTCAGTTTTGGGCACCATAATTTAAGAAGGATATAGACGATCTGGAATGGTGTCCAGAGAGGGCAACAAAGATGGTGAGGGGTCTGGAGACCAAGTCCTATGAGGAAAGGTTGAAGGAGCTGGGTATGTTTATCCTGGAGAGGAGATGACTGAGAGGTGATTTTTAACTTATTTTATTTAACTTTCGATTTTACTATACCGCCCACACCCCTAGGGGTCTCTGGGCGGTTTACACTGTAGTGGTTCTAATAACCCGTCTATCCCTAACTTGGGCCACACATATGATAGGGGAGGGAAGCCTACCAGCACCCTAAGTTGGAGGGCTTCAGTGATGGTGTTCTCCGGTGTGGCTATTTCTTTCTCGGCGATCCCTCCTGGCACTTCTTTCCGGCGACTGCCATTTGGTCGATCGGTGGGACCGCGCAGGCGCCCGAATCGACGCCTGCTTCCTGGTCCAAGGCTCTGTCCGATCAGGCTCCGCCTCGTCCTGGTGCCGCGCGTCATCGGACACCCCCAGTCTCTCGCCTTCCGCCGTTGCTGGCTGCAGGATGGTCCCGTCGCCACCAGGGATCGCTCAGTTCATGCTGCGGTCTCGTCGTCACCAGGGATCGCTCGGCTGCCAGATGTTCTGTCGCCGCCATTACCACCGGTAATTCCGCCGCCGTCTGCGCCGACTGTGCCACCTCCATGCTCCACACTTCTCATTAGAGGCGGGTGCCCCCTACCCTTCTAAGGGTAGGTACCCATTCGCCTACTCGCATAGCTGTTAACAGCTTTCGGCCCGCTGGGTTGGCGGGCCGAATGATAACCATCTTCAAGTACTTGAAGGGTTGTCATATAGAGGATGGTGCAGAGTTGTTTTCTGTTGCCCCAGAAGGTCAGACCAGAACTAATGGGTTGAAATTAAATTGAAAGTGTTTTTGGCTAAATATCAGGAAGAACTTCCTGACAGAGCGGTTCCTCAGTGAAACAGGCTTCCTCAGGAGGTGGTGGGCTCTCCTTCTTTGGAGGTTTTTAAGCAGAAGCTAGATGGCCATCTGACAGCAATGCTGATTATGTGAACTTACGCAGATCATGAGAGGAAGGACAGGACAGGTTGCATCAGTGTTTAGTTCTCATGGCCCTTTCTTACATGCCCAGGGAAATGCTGATCACCACATTGGGGTCAGGAAGCAATTTTTCTCCAGGCCAGTTTCGCTGGGGATCCTGGAGGTTTTTTGTCCTCTTCTTGGCATGGAGCAGGGGTCACTGGGGGTGTGGGGGGAGGTGTTTGTGAATTGCCTGCATTGTGCAGGGCGTTGGACTAGATGACCTTCCAACTCTATAGGACTGTTTTGCATGCAGAACATCCTGGGTTCAGTTCTCAGCACCTCTGGTTTTAAAGATCTGGTAGTAGGTGATACGAAAGACCTGAAACCTGAAACCTTGGAGAGATGCTGCCAGCCAGAGTAGGCAATACTGGCCTTGATAGACCAGTGGTCTGACTCAGCATAAGGCAGCTTCATATGCTTATGAGAAACAAGATTAAAATGAGAATTCTCAAAGTAAAATGGAAAGGTTGCAAAAAGGTGGACATACCCCTGTCAAACCCGGGCCTCGTTTGTCATGGGTTTCTTAACTGTCAGTCTGTCTTTGGTTCTGTATGCTTATTGTCCTGTTTCAATTTGGATGGGGGGAGGGGGAGTATGTGTGTGAGGGGGCATGTGTGGAACCGCTTTCCTGGGAGTCATACTAAGCTTGTAACTGAGTCTATGCAGGGCCTGCCTTCCATGGGAAGAATGTGTGCTTATCCTTGAGTACAAGATACTGATAGATAATGTAACTCTATGTTTGCAGGTGTTGGAGGAGGGTTAACAGTGCACAGTAGATCTTGGCGGGCTGGATGTATTGGTGTGATTGGACTGGTCATGGGGGGAGGTGTTTGAATTATGTATAATACGAAAACTGGCACCAAGGGAGTCAGTTCTGACACAGATC
>NW_015171553.1:95134-95306 GCF_001447785.1 Gekko japonicus
AAAGATGGGAGTGACATTAGCTACCTTACAGTCCTCAGGAATGGAAGCAGATTTTAATGAAAGATTACATATTTTTGTCAGGAGAGCCACAAGTTCACATTTGAGTTCTTTCAGAACTCTCGGATGTATGCCATCTGGGCCTGGTGATTTATCAGTTTCTAAGTTGTCTATC
>NW_015171553.1:95604-101669 GCF_001447785.1 Gekko japonicus
CTCCAAATTGAATTTTATGTTGTTGTTGTTCAGTCGCACAGTCGAGTCCGACTCTTTGCGACCCCATGGACCAGATCACGCCAGGCCTTCCTGTCTTTTGCCGTCCTCTGAAGTTTGCTCAATTTCATGTTTATTGCATCTGTGACACTGTCTAACCATCTTATCCTTTGCCATCCCCATCTTCTTTGACCTTCAATCTTTCCTAGCATCAGGGTCTTCTCCAGTGAGTGCTCCCTTCTCATTTGGTGGCCAAAGTATTTGAGCTTCAGTTTCATTATCTGGCCTTCCAGGGAACAGTCAGGGTTGATTTTTTTTATGATTGACTGATTTGATCTTCTTGCAGTCCAAAGGACTCTCCAGTGTCTTCTCCAGCACCATAGTTCAAAAGAATCTATTCTTTGGCGCTCGGCCTTCCTTATAGTCCAACTCTCACAGCCATACATGACTACTCGGAATACAATTGCTTTGACCATGCGGACTTTTGTTGGCAGAGTAGTGTCTCTACTTTTTATCATGCTGTTTAGGTTCACCATCGCTTTCCTCCCAAGGAGCAGGCGTCTTTTAATTTCATGGCTGCTGACACAGTCTGTGGTGATCTGGGATCCCAGGAACGTTAAGTCTGTCACTACTTCCACGACTTCCCCCTTCTATTTGCCAAGGAGTAATGGGACCCGATGCCATGATCTTAGTTTTTTTGAAGTTGAGCTTCAAGCCCACTTTTGCGCTCTTCTCTTTTACCCTGAGGAAGAGGCTCTTTAGGTCCACTTTCTGCCATTAGAGTGTTATCATCTGCATATCTGAGGTTGTTGATCTTTTCACCAGCAATCTTAATTCCCGCTTGTGATTCATCCAGGCCAGCATTTTGCATGATGTACTCTGCATATATATCTTCTCAGGCTAATGTTCATTTGTAGGTGGACCCAGCTCTTTGCAGTGAAACCTATTTTAGGAGGACAACAGTTCGAAGGATATTCCCAACTTCAAGAGGGTGCCTAGGATGATAGAAAAATCACATATACTTCACACTATTCTCCCATTTGTAGTTGTATCACCTTGCTTTTACTGTCTTCTAATATTGTAATCCACTTTCTGCATTATGGTCATTGTTGCTTGCGTTCCTTTCCAGTTCTGTAATCCTATTGTATTGGTTCATTGGATGTTTTATGCCAACTGTTTGAATTGTTTTCTATGCGTTGTAGTGTGTCTTGAGTCTCAGTAAGAAAGACAGGCTAAATGAAGCAAATAAATAAATGAATAAATCCACTGCAATTGTAGCTCTGTTAGTCATACAGATTTCCAGCTAACTTGGAAGCCTGCTATCTTGTCTTTGTCCTACCTGAGAAGGCAGGTTTTGGCTAGCCTCTGGGCACTGGAAGAATGCAGATAAAGCACTCTTTTTCTAAAGCAGTAAATTGCACATAGGTTGCCTGTAGGTTGGGGAGTTACTTCATCACAAGTCAGGCAGCACCCCTTAGCCACAAAAGCTTGCTGGAGCCTCTCTGTCCAGAGGAATAGGGATGGGCACGAACTGGGAAAATGTGGCTTGGTTTGTGATTCATGCTTGAACTATGAACTGAACCCCAAACTGAACTAAGAGGCTTGTTTACAATCCAGATGAGTTTGTGCACTTTGTGGCCTTGCAAATCCTATTGATTTTGATTGATTGAATCATGTAGTCCCTTTCAATGGAGTTTGCAGAAAGCCTGAAAGACAGCTGACTAGCAGGGAGCAGCTTCCTCCCCACTGCTCAGGTGTTTGAGGCTGTCTTGTATAGTACCTTTAAACTTTAAAGGGACAGCAAAACAGTGTGAAAAACAACTATAAAGTGTGGAGGTGCTCCCCATGGTGCAGCTGTTTCATGCTATCTTCTGCAATCCCTTTAAACTTTAAAAGGACTGCAGATGACAACCCAAAAACACAGTGGCCAGCAGAAAGGGGGGGGATTTCTCAAGAAGGGACTTCCACCTTTCTGCTGGCCATGGGAAGCCCTGGGAAGGGAGATTCTGCCACCAGCAGAAAGGTAGGAGGGAAGATCTCCCAGAAAGGGAACTTCCTCCAATCATTTAAACTTTTTTTTTTGGCTCCCCAAGGCTTTTTATGGAGAGCAGAAAGCAGGGCTGTTTAAACCCTTGCATTTTGCTCCCCATGGAAAGTCAGGGAGGAGAAAGCAATGGTGGGTTAAATGGCTCTGAGACATTTAAACCGAACAGCTGAGCAGGAAAGGAGAAAGGAAAACAGTATCTTGGGGTAGGCACAATGTTTCAGCCTAATCTACCTCACAGGGCTGCTGTCAAGATAAAATGGGAAGTAGCAGGAACATTTCCCTGATTTTCTTTTCTTTTTTTTATGCCCCCCGTAGGGGCCTGATTTTCTTGAAGCTCCTATAAATGTGAGGAATAAAATAAGGGGATGTATAGTGCACATAATAAAAATAATTTTTGGCCTATTCATGCAACTTTGTTTCATAGGATGATTCAGTTGGTCCAGGTGGTACAAGAATGGGTCTAGGGAGAATCTTCACCTGAAATCCCTTAGTGGCTCTCAGAAGCCCTTTCAGGGGGATCTGTCTGGCTGCTATTTGAAACAGAACTTTAGACTCAATATATACTTGGTCTGACTCAGCATAGCTCTTCTCATATCATTACCAATAATAGAATTATTAGCTGCTGCCCTACATCACTAATTACATTTATTCCTGCCAGGCAAAGATCAGTGCAGGACAAGTAGAGAGGTCAGGAAGACAAAATGAGCACAAAACAGTAAATAGAGATACAAGTAAGGGTCTGGTCACACAGACGTTTAGTGCGGGACTCGCAGCCGATCTCTCCCGCAGTAAAGGTTCCTGTCTATATAGGCAAACCCGCTTCCCGCTCCAGAAAGGGAACTTCCTCCAATCATTTAAACTTTTTTTTTTGGCTCCCCAAGGCTTTTTATGGAGAGCAGAAAGCAGGGCTGTTTAAACCCTTGCATTTTGCTCCCCATGGAAAGTCAGGGAGGAGAAAGCAATGGTGGTTTAAATGGCTCTGAGACATTTAAACCGAACAGCTGAGCAGGAAAGGAGAAAGGAAAACAGTATCTTGGGGTAGGCACAATGTTTCAGCCTAATCTACCTCACAGGGCTGCTGTCAAGATAAAATGGGAAGTAGCAGGAACATTTCCCTGATTTTCTTTTCTTTTTTTTATGCCCCCCGTAGGGGCCTGATTTTCTTGAAGCTCCTATAAATGTGAGGAATAAAATAAGGGGATGTATAGTGCACATAATAAAAATAATTTTTGGCCTATTCATGCAACTTTGTTTCATAGGATGATTCAGTTGGTCTAGGTGGTACAAGAATGGGTCTAGAGAGAATCTTCACCTGAAATCCCTTAGTGGCTCTCAGAAGCCCTTTCAGGGGGATCTGTCTGGCTGCTATTTGAAACAGAACTTTAGACTCAATATATACTTGGTCTGACTCAGCATAGCTCTTCTCATATCATTACCAATAATAGAATTATTAGCTGCTGCCCTACATCACTAATTACATTTATTCCTGCCAGATCAGTGCAGGACAAGTAGAGAGGTCAGGAAGACAAAATGAGCACAAAACACCAAATGGAGATACAAGTAAGATGTGAAGGGAAGAGGCAGCAGAAGATGGTTTGAATGCAGGGAATGAGTAGTTGTACAGGGGGAGACAAGAAAGATGATAATCATGAGAAAGAATATTTCTCCGCTGCTCGAGATTTCACCAAAGCAAAGGAAAAGCTGACTCTCATGCACATTCATAGGTACATGTTCTAAAATGAAAATCTTTAACTGACTAGACTTTCTCTTATCTGCCTGCAATTTGAAAGGATGATCCCATGGGTAAAGTGTACAGTCCCTGAGAATTTCATCTTACTTTGTGGGAGGATTGCTATCAGGGCAACCAGGACATCAAGCCAGAGAAGATCAATAATCAAAAGCCAAGAGGAGAAGTAGAATTTTAACATAGTTATGAGCCAAGGTCACAGGGAAGTCAACAGGTCAGAGTCCCACAAACAGCAGAAACTAAAATGGTGCTAGATTACAAGTCAAGAGTCAAGATCACAATGGAAGCAACAGCCAGTAATCAAAGAAGCAGTAGGGAGAAGCAAATCAGAACTGAGAACTGCAGACCAGACAAAGATTCCTAGGCTTCTCTGCAGCTTTATATTGCTTCAGAGTCAGTTTGGTGCAGTGGTTAGGAGTGCAGACTCTAATCTGGGAGAACTGGGTTTGATTCCCCACTTCTCCACATGCAGCTGCTGGTGTGACTTTGGGTCAGTCATAAGTTCTTTCAGAGCTGTTCTCTCATAAGTAGGGGTGTGCACACACAAAAAAATTAGGAACTTTTTGGGCTTGGATCTACCGAGCCTGAAAAATTTAGGTATTTCCAGATATTCCCGAATCCCAGTATCGGACTAGCCAAATTTATTCAGCTCAATTATACCCAATGTGGTCCCCATAGGGTATAATAATCCTCCCCCTTGAAGGGGGGGTTTCCCATCACTGAAGGGAAGACAAATTGCCTTCCCTTCAACAAAGGGAGCATGCCACCTCTGCGGCATGACTCCAGAGAGGTTTAAAGGTTAAATCCCCTCGAAGTCACATCGCAGAAGCAGCATGCTCCCATCATTGAAGGGAAGGCAATTTGCCTCCCCTCTCCATGCCTTCCCCAGTCTGCCCGCCAAAGCGGGCAAGCTGGGAACAGCCTGGAGCCAGCCCCCACTGCCTTTCCTGGCCCACCTGCCAAGGCAGGCGAGCTGGGGAAGGCCTGGAGTCAGCCCCCCCACTTTCCTCGCCTGCCTGCTGAGGCAGGTGAGCCTGGGAAGGCCTAGAAGGAGTGGGAGGCATTTTAAATGACTCCCCGTGATGGACTTCCAGTTTTGGCATTCGTCATGGTGGTCACTTTCTCCCAGTCTTTGGGAGATGACTGCCAGAGCCTGTGGTGAGGAGGGGGCGTGATCGTCCATGCCACCCCCGAAGCCTCTGCATGAGGCTCCCAGCCATAGGATGCTAGAAGGCTCTTCCTTCAATGACCCTGCCAGCGAAGGGGGGCTTTCTCTATGCCCTGAAGGTCCTGCCGCGGAGCATCCCAAATGGGAATCAGAAATCGCATACCAAAGCAAGCGCTTGGTGGCAGAGCAGTTTGAAAATCAAAGCGGATTTATCATTGAAATGTGAGTTGGAGTCTAAGTGAGAAACATCAAAGATTTAGTTGAAAACCTACCCTTTTAAAGCGGGGGGGGGACTCTCTCCCACTAAGAAAAGCAAACTTTGTGCATTTACGAAAAGGGGGGTGGACTAGTGAAGCAAGACAGACGGAAACAAAAAGCATTTAAAAACTTACCAAGCTGTTTAAAAAGTATCAGAGATTGTGATAACTTTTACAAAAAGTAAACAATCCCAAAACATGGCACCCACGAGGAAGGATGAGAAAGACAAACAAGTGAAACCTAAGCTTCTTGCTGCAACTGCTGGCCCAGCGAGTCCTGTCCCTAGAGAGGACACAACTACAGAGCTGCAAAAGATGCTGATGGAAGCATTGCGACCTCTGCTGGAACAAGTCACGGCATTGCATAGCAAATTCGATGCACAGCAAATGCAATTAACTGAAACAGTAAAAGAACAAACAGACTAAACTGAACAAGAAGTAAAATAAGTGGATGCCAACACTAAATTTTTTTAAAAAACAACCACAGGTGGTGGGGGGAAGAGATTGATGGAGGAGTCTCAACTGTTACAGCTACAAATGGAGAGAGCAAGCTATGTCTTAAGATTTCAAGGAGTTCCGAATGAAAAGACTGAGAATCTGAAACAGACTATGTGTGATGTATTAGGCCCAATGGCAGATATAAAAATGGATACTCTACAAAGCAAAATAGATACGATCTACACGTCGTATTCTGAATTCACAAGAAAAAATAATTTGCCTGGGGAACATAAGAACATAAGAGATGCCAATGTTGGATCAGGCGAAAGGCCCATCCAGTCCAACACTCTGTATCACACAGTGGCCAGAAATACCAGTGCCATCAGGAGGTCCACCAGTGGGGCCAGGACA
>NW_015171553.1:101974-102307 GCF_001447785.1 Gekko japonicus
TAATTTGTTAAGCAGTATGTATGACCACCATCTCTTGGGGTTTTAGTGGGTTTTCTTTACTTTCTCCCATAGTATGTAGATCCCCTCCCTAATATCATTGTAGATTATAGAAAATGCAAATTAAAAATCCCCTATGGGGACATAAAGAAATGACTCCCCGAGCCTTCCCTATCCAGCCCGCCAAAGTGGGCGAGCTGGGGAAGGCCTGGAATGCTAAACCCTTTGACTGTGTGGATCACAACAAACTATGGCAGGTCCTTAAAGAGATCGGAGTACCAGACCACCTCACATGTCTCTTGAGAAACCTGTATAAGGTTCAAGAAGAAACAGTTA
>NW_015171553.1:102982-126512 GCF_001447785.1 Gekko japonicus
CCTGGAAGGCCAGATAATGAAACTGAAGCTCAAATACTTTGGCCGCCAAATGAGAAGGGAGCACTCACTGGAGAAGACCCTGATTCTGGGAAAGATTGAAGGTCAAAGAAGATGGGGATGGCAAAGGATGAGATGGTTAGACAGTGTCATAGATGCAATAAACATGAAATTGAGCAACCTTCAGAGGACAGCGGAAGACAGGAAGGCCTGGCGTGATCTGGTCCATGGGGTCGCGAAGAGTTGGACTCGACTGTGTGACTGAACAACAACAACAAAAAGCATGCTTTCTCCAGTCCGCCAGCTGAAGTGGGGAGAAGGGAAAGTGTTTAAATTTAAAACATTTTCCCTTGCTTCTGGGGTTGTGCTGCCTTTGGGGTGCAACTCCCCAGCAAGGGAAGGTATTTAAAGTTTAAATACCTTCCCTTGGCCAGAGAATCACTCCGCTGAGGTGGCACCAGCCCCAGAAGCAAGGTTACCCAGCAAAAGGATTCCCCAAATGGATGCCAAATATATGGCATCCATTCGGGGAATCCCTGTTTGGCCAGCCAAATCAGATTAAAGAATGTGATTCAGTTTTCGGCAGGCCTGAGTAATGCCAAATAGGCATTATTCATTTTGTTTTTTGGTTCATCCTAACCGAATGCACATCCCTACTCATGAGCAGTTCTCAAAAGAGCTCTCCCTCAGCCCCACCTACCTCACAGAGTGTCGATTGTGGGGAGGGGAAGGAAAGGGATTGTAAGCCGCTCTGAGACTCATTCAGGTAGTGGAGGGAGGGGTATAAATTCAATTTCTTCTTCTTGTTGCTGCCTCAGCAGCCAATGTGTGTGTGTGTAGGAGTGGTACCATTTAGCAGTTAGAACTTCTCATAGCCCCTAGAACCAGCAAAGCACTCAGTATAAACACCCATGGGCCCTGACTTGGAAGGAAGTGTAGAAATTCCGCATGGGTCCTTTTCTAGGAGAAAGGGAGATTTTAAAAAATGCCTTCCACAAAGAAAGTGTTTAACCCTTTCCTGCTCACTGCTTCCCCACCCTAAATTTTCTTGAAAAAAAACAAGTGGGATCCAATGAGGGCAAAATGATATGGGGGCATGGAGCAAGCACAGGGTAGAGAAGTAATCGATTGGGAAAAAGTTAAGTACCTCTGCCACTTTTTCACATAAAATTGGTCCATTCCAAAGTTCCTTTTCCTCACAATGGTTTTTAGTTCCATGACTGTGCTTGTAAAACGTAATTAGACCCATAGCCTCTTACTCTGTGAGGAAGAACTAATGGGTTCTTTTTTGTTTGTCAGCCTTGTCCTCATTTTGAACAGGACTGAGGTGGATCCAATCAATGCATCCCTCTCGGAGACTAATGCACCCATGCTAAAAGCTGTCATTTATATTGTCTGGAAAATGGCTTGATTTCTGTGTAGTCAAGCTGCCTTTCGACTCAATTTGATGGGGAAACGACGGGCCAGCAGAAGCAGCAGGCTAAACTGCACATTAGTTCCATCAAGCAGAAGGAGTGGAGCATAATTATTAAAATAATAACAATGACTGTCCAAGGAAGACAGGCAGTGATTGTTTGTTACTTAAGTTGTTAGATGTTCAGTAGCCGAGAAGAAATGTAGCAATCAAGCTGCCCCTTTAAAGAGCTACTGGTGGTATTGATTTTGTCTAAGGGCTTTTGCTGCAATTGCTACTTACTTCCACTTATGTCCCCCTTGGCAATGGCTCTTAATACTTTGGCCTGGTGTGGGTTATCCCTTGACGTCCAAAATCTAATCTACATGCTTCCAACTTCCAGGATCATCAAACTCACTGTCATGAGATAGGGGGATGTTCAGTATTGTGACTATGAAGATTTACCACTCCTCTACCTTGCAGAAAGGCATTTGCTAAAAATCATCACAGAACAACAAACCATCATAAAAACAAGACCACAACAGTCAACTAAAAATGAATACCAGCAAAAATCTTCTTATCCTGCCAGAGGCAACTCCATTTAATCACTTAGCAGCAAAAACCAGATCTGCTTCTGAAAGCTAACCTAATAAATAGGCTTTACAGAACTTCCTGAATTTAACAAGGAGCTACACTGGCATGCCTCCTCTGGTCATTTATTCCAGTAGGCTATCAGCATTTCCAAAACATTACACATGGCTTATAAGGCACCAGACCAACAAGGATTTAAGGTGCAGTGACCCACTCCTGCCTCCAGTGTCCCCACCCCAATCTCGTTTCCTCCTTACAATTTCTGCCACATAACATGGACCCAAGAAATGCAAAGAGGAATCACTATAACTCCAACCTATTTTTCCTCATTGTGTCTCATTGTATACTACCCTGAAAGGGGAGCCAAGCAGAGCTGTGAGACTTTTTCCAGTTCCTTTACATTCCTGTGGTTGGCAGAAACTACCCATTTCTGAGGTATATGGCTATGCTGATTGATTCCTATTCAAGAGGGGAGCAGGGGGGAGCAAGAGATAGCACCATTGGAGGAGCTGTCCGAGAGATACATGTGGTATCTCATTACCACAACTGTATTTACACCCCCCATGGTACTGCTCTATATATCTGAGTCCAGCTGTTTTCATTTCCATGGGGGGAAATCATTACTCAACAACAGCCACTGGAAACCTGCAAAGCTTTCCAAAGAAATGCTAAGACACACTGGCAGTTGTTGTAGCCCTGTAGATTATTTTTATCCTTGTTCTTTAATAATGATGTACTGGCTTCTTCTTAACTAAATGAAAACATCCTCTGCTTCCTGCTGGACTTGGAGGGGGGGGATTTGAGCATGAGTGGAAAGAGAAATAGTGAAAAAGGAAGAATCTGAGGACAAATTGGCACTGGAAGGGTTAAAGAGGATCTCCTTTCCGTGCCATCTAAGTAAAAAATTTGGGTGTTTGATACGAAATGGGGTTCTGAATCAGGAGATGGGAGAAAAACCCAACGCTGTGGTGGCATTTGCATCTCTAAGCACATGCACGTGGATCATAGTAGCATCTGTTTAAGCAGAAGATGACCTTCCTGTGTTTTTTTAATCTCCTATAGCATTGGAGGACTCCAAAAAAAGGATTGTCATACTGCCAAAAAATATGTATATATTTTTTCATAATTAATCATATCTGCCTGTACTTTGAAATTCTCCTTTTCCTCCCCTGCCACGACTGCAGCTGAACTATTCTAGTGTCTGTTCCTTGCCATATGGGAGCAGGGGAGGTGTTTTTGCCACCATCCCCATGAGGAATGGAGCATTCAGCCCAGCCAATTGGAAGCAGGCTTAGAGGGGATATTGAAGCCAACTTCCCTCCTCAGCAGCAGGCATTGTACTGCAACAGCTGCCCCACCTTCCTGCCCTGCAAGATCAGCTGGCCATTCTTGGGCATGAGCAGGGATTTGGATTTCCTCCCTGTTGGTTTAAAAAGGTGTTGTGGCAGTCATTGAAATTAGGTTCATTCCTCGGAGACTGGTTAGGTTCTAACTAGAAATGGTTAGGTTCTAACTAGGAATAGGTTCTAACTAGGAATTCTAACTAGGAATGGCATAGTGAAGAGGAAGAATTTGGCAAGAACCCTGTGGTTATCTAAGTTTGAAAAGACACTTCCCCATGCAGGCCGCTCACTGGGTGTGTTTGTTTGGGGTTGAGGAAGACAGCTTCCTTGGTGTTGAGCAGCCTCCACTGAGCCCTATATGGCATTGGGAAAGGCACAGGTGGACTGGGAAGTTTGAACAGCCTAGGAACAAGCTAAGCAGAGGTCCCCTGCAGTTCTGCAAACTGCAATCAGTAACACCAACAATGGGCATCAGCTCACCCACGGTCACCAGTGGCAGCTGAGGAGGAGAGGGTCATAGTGAGCTGACATTGATCACTGTGGCCGCAGAAGGGCCTGAACCATTGACTCCTTTAATGTTGGTGAGGTTGCTGGGGCTTGACTTTGCTTGTCCCTGACCCCCAGCAGTCCTTCAGGGCACCCACTCACCAAGAACTTTCCTGGTAAACTCAGTGATCAGCCTGCCCCAGGGGAGGGGGAGGAAACCTGGTATATCTCACCACAGGTTTGATTAAACAAGGCTGGCAGCAGTGCTGGCCATGGCCCCAGTCACACGGGAGGATATGCCCCACAAGAGGGACGGATTGGGGGCACATCAAGCGGGCGCGATCACACCGCAACATCTGGGAAGCGTCACACACCCGTCCCCGATCCGCCCCTTTGGCCCGTAAGCGCGCATTTAAAAGGTACTACCCAAAGAGCACTACCTTCTGGATGATGCGCGGCAACTCCAGGCGTCTGATCGGGGAAGCACTGGTAGCCCGTTGCAGCCAGCGCCTTTCCCCATCCCACACATGCACACAAACGCACAACGTCCGTTTTGCCGTGCTACGTCTGATCGCCCATCGAAGGCCAGAGCACGGAGCCATGGGGGCGCGTAAGATCACGCTCCCACGGTTCTTTTTGCTCTGGCTCTACTTTGTCTCCCTTCAGTGGCACGGTATCCCGCTCGTGTGACCGGGAACCATGTTAAGATCCAGGGTGGGGTTTCTTTAAATGCTGGCAGTCAGCATACTTGCCCATTTGGTGTAGTGGTTAGGAGTGTGGACTCTAATCTGGGAGAACCAGGTTTGATTCCCCACTCCCCCACATGCTGCTGCTGGTGTGACCTTGGGTCAGTCACAGTTTTCTCAGAGCTGTTCTGGAAAGAGCAGTTCTCTCAGAGCTCTCTCAGCCCCACCTACCTCACAGGGTGTCTGTTGTGAGGAGTTTATAAGCCACTCTGAGACTCCTTTGGGTAGTGAATGACAGGGTATAAATCCAATCTCCTCTTTTTCTTCATAAGTGATAATCTGCCCTAAAAAGAAAGGAAGTTTTACTATTATGAGGATCCAACATTAATGACAATCTAGGTTAACATTTACATTGGTAGGGTTGTCAACAGACCTAGAAAAAATTCCTGTCCCTTTAATGGGACGTTATTTACCTCCATGCCATGAACAGCTTCAAGTGGCCATTGATGAGCTTCTATTAAACAGATAAGATTTTTTTCTCTCCAGGCCTGATGACCTGTATACATTGGCTATCTTTTGTCTTTATTCCAGAGTACAGGGCCAAAATTAATCTTCGGGTATATTTATATTACCAGACTAACCCTTAGTCAATCAGTCAATCAGCTTAGTTGATTTCAGAGAGGGTCCACAAGCCAAGCTACGGCTAAGATAGCCAGCATTACATAGTGGTTGCAGAGTTGTACCAATATCTGGGAGACCCAGTTTGAAACCCACTGGACCATGAATCTCACTAGGCAAATTTGGACCAGTCACTAGTGCTCAGTCTAACCTACCTTGCAGGGTTGTGAGGATAAAATGCAAAAGAAAGAACCATACATACTATCCTTAGAGGAAGGGTGGAATATGAGTGTGCTAGACATACACTATTCTACCATGTCTTTGCACTCAATTATTGGATTAGAAAAACAAAGACTAGAAATTGTATTAAATATATATATATTCTGGATGGTGGGTAGATGTGATTCATCAATATTTCTGGAGGGCTTCCACATCTCTAAAAGCATCTGTTTTGAAAGAGCCACACCGTGCATGCCATTTGCACATAACCATGTGAAATTTTCCCGCCAATGCAGTCACTGGTGGTGCCTGTGTGTGAGATGTAGGCAGTCTGTTAGCAAGCACCAGCACTTTAATCACAACAATGTCATTTCTAGGGCGGAAGGAGTAATGGTAACAGTTCTGGACTATTCAAATGCATTGGGAGCCTATCTTTCAACTATCCGTGGTAAACCCAATGGAGGTTTCTCAGTATACAGACTAACATATCCAGGTATCTTATCTTAGCAAGCAGAAGACATGTTCAATCTCTACTACTGTCAGTAGTCAAGTACTGTTTGGTGATTTTGGCTTGGATCCTAACCCCCCTTTCTGGTTCTACTAGATACTTCTCTACTGCTGGAGGAAGGGAAAGGCAATTCTTGCTGATTTACCCCTTTCACTGCAGCTCCCCCTGCTTTGACACCCATAGGGTTCGTGGGTGTCCACTGACCCACAGGGGCACAATTTCAGGGTATACATGTACATACATACATACATATATATATATATATATGTAACCACAAGAGGAGCAGGGAATGTTGCTGCTTATGCAGTTCAGCTTCTCTTACACTGCCTAGGATCCAAGTTCATGAAATATAAGTATTCTTCCCACGAGGAGAGGAGGAGCTACACCACCAGCAGCAAAAGAGTCAAATTCTAGGCAGACACAGCCACAGTGTCAACTGACGGTGTAACCCACTGCATCAACATTGACTCAAGAAAGGTTTTTGGTTGCCCATGACTGTCAATCAATGTCAAGAAGCATCGACTTTCTTCAAAATACAATTTCCCAAATGAAAATTCCATTTTTTCCCAGGTACTTGTGTTTTGCTCCATGTTATTTAAAGCAGAAAGTATTAATTACATCCTGTCAAGATCTGGGGAGAAGAATTCAATATTATCTTTTACTGTGACTAAGAAATGAACTCAGGCTTGCTTCCAGGATCCAGCAGCAACAGCAGCCCCCGTCTTTGGCATGCTGAGGAAGATAATAACTTTCATCACATACTAATTGTCTTGTTAACATGGATTGTGCAGCCAGCCAAATAAATGTCATTCTGCTTTTTAGCTTTTTTTTTTTTTGCTTTTTTCCCCAGGATGGATGAAGAATATAAATCTGAAAATCGGAAGTGCTTCACGTTTTTCCTCTTTGTTTTTTGAAACTAGTCTGCAATGGCAGTCCACAATAAAATTTGCATTTTTAATCCAAACAACCAAAACAACATTCTGCAGCAGAATTTAATTTCTTCCATGAGCTCTCAAATACAAAGTGAATGCAAAACCAGTGGGTCAAATTCTCTGCAGTTTACTTCTCTGTTTACATCAGTGCACAGAGAGTACAAAATATTGAATAAAACAAAGGATTCACATCATAAACCTGAATAAATGCTATCGGTCCGACTGCAACCAATGGTTTGGAGGACATTTAGTGTGATTTTATCCCATCTTTCCTCCAAAAAGCTAAATCGGGTGTACATCATTCTGCCTTCCTCCATTTTACCCTCATAATAACAGCCACGTAGGTTAGGCTGAGACAGAGTGACCGGACCAAGGTCACCCCAAATGCTTCATGGCAGAGTGGGGATTTGGACATGGATCACCCAGTTTCTGGCCTCCATATTTAATCAGAGAATACTTAGGCATGCAAGTACATAGTGTAAGTTATTGTAAAGCAACGTTTTCTTAGGAAATCCAACTGTTTCTGTGGCAAACTCAGAAAACTGTCCAAGCCTATCAGCGTAAGAAAAAACGCAACAGTCAGTGTTTAGAATGCACACCTGGTCTTCTCTATCACAACTGCACAGTTTCCAAGACAAAAAGTGCATACGCATTGACTTTGCTTGGCCTGGAGGACACCGCCACCCCCACCCCACCCGATCTTTTCTGGCTATGTAACGGGCCCATGCTAAAGATGTGACAAGGAAAGAAATAATCTATCTTTTAAATAATGGACTAGAATTGTATTAAATTATCTGCAATAGGAGAACTTTAATAACTTGTCTAACTCCCCCAATTGCCAGGGCAGTTAGCTAAATTGGATCAAAGCAAATAAGAATGCTTCTCCCACATTTTGCTCTTTGTATGGGACAACTAAACCTGCTCCTAATTACTACAACTGCTCCTAACTTCTCAGAGCCACAAACCATATTTAATCCGGAAGGATATGTTCCCCAAAGAGCAGGTAGCTGAATTGGTGGTCCCCATGATGGTGCCTTCCCCACCACGTGCTGGGCCACTACCCTGAGGGACTAGTTGTCTTTATCTTCAAAGTGGTGCCTTTGTGATGAATGACTCATTGTACCACAAAAGTACTTACTGATGTTAGCTGCTGCATGAGCCCTGTGGCACTTTAGCAGTTTCCCCTCCCCCCCCCCACTTCTTTGCTCTGTATATTTTTATTCCTCCAAGCTACCACCACTTTTGAGTGTTATTGGTCTCTCCATTTCCACTGGCCTGAAGAACCAAAGGTACTATTTTGTTGTCCTTCTGGGTCCCACAATGATGCCACCAGAGACTTTAAATAAAAAGGCCCAAATAAACGAACAATTAGGGATGGGCACAAACTGGCTGACAAATTAAAGTTTGTCATGTATGAAGTGATGTTCACAAACTGAAGAACCACCACAAACTTCTATGAATTTTGATGCATTTCGTGGTGGTTTGTAAAAGGCTATTTAAACCACTGCTTTCTGCTCCTCTTGAGAAGCCAAGGGGAGCAAAAAGCAGGTGTTTCCAAACAACTGAGCAGCAGGGACCGCCACTCAGTTCTTTGGTTTAAATAGCTCCAAACCACTTAAACCCTGCTTTCTGTTCCCCATCAAAAGCTGCGGGAAGCAGAAAGCAGGGGGTTAAACTTTTAATGACTCACAAACTAGTACAAACCGGTTCAATTCACGAACTGGACTATTGGTTTGTGGTTTCATTCATTTGTTGTTCAGTCGCACAGTCGAGTCCGACTCTTCGCGACCCCATGGACCAAGTCACGCCAGGCCCTCCTGTCTTCTGCTGTCCTCTGAAGTTCACTCAATTTCATGTTCATTGCATCTATGACACTGTCTAACCATCTCATCCTTTGCCATCCCCGTCTTCTTTGACCTTCAATCTTTCCCAGCATCAGGGTCTTCTCCAGTGAGTGCTCCCTTCTCATTTGGTGGCCAAAGTATTTGAGCTTCAGTTTCATTATCTGGCCTTCCAGGGAACAGTCAGGGTTGATTTCTTTTAGGATTGACTGATTTGATCTTCTTGCAGTACAAGGGACTCTCAAGAGTCTTCTCCAGCACCATAGTTCAAAAGAATCTATTCTTCGGCGCTCGGCCTTCCTTATAGTTCAACTCTCGCAGCCATACATGACTACTGGGAATACCATTGCTTTGACCATGCGGACTTTTGTTGGCAGGGAGATGTCTCTACTTTTTATCATGCTGTTTAGGTTCGTCATCGCTTTCCTCCCAAAGAGCAGGCGTCTTTTAATTTCATGGCTGCTGTCACAGTCTGCGGTGATCTGGGATCCCAGGAACGTGAAGTCATTCATTCATTCATAGTTCAGCAAAAAACCACAAAAATGCAGTTTGTGCCAATCCCTACTAACAATTCTTCTGAACTATAATCTAGTAGGGTACTAAACAGTCTTCCTGGGTGTGTATGTAGACTTTACCACACCCCTCATCTTTTGCCATTATGCTGAAGGTAAAATAATAAATACAAAAGGCTGGTTTAACAAAATCCAAAACAGTATTGATTCTTTAGAGAAATACGACTGATAAGAAAATGAGATAGTTTTCTAAGATGAATAAGGAATATTTATTTTTCTTGTTTCTCTCACATTCTCTCCTTTTTCATCTTTCACCTAGTCTATTCTCAATTACCTCCCTCCATACGCCCACTGCAAGGTGGGGGGGGACCTCCAAATAACTGGCCTCTGCTGTCAGTGTTAGCCAATCAGCTTTCACCTCTGGAGTCCACAACCCATCCTATCATCACTGAACAAAGTCTATATATTTTAAACAGAAAATAACTTAGCTGTCAGTGTTAGCCAATCAGCTTTCACCTCTGGAGTCCACAACCCATCCTATCATCACTGAACAAAGTCTATATATTTTAAACAGAAAATAACTTATAAAAGAAATATCGCTTAATATGTCATAATAAAATAACATTTTCACCAACTCACACAATCATATCACACAACCATATCCACTCATCAACAAATATATGTTATCTATCTATCTATCTATCTATCTATCTCATATATATCCCTTATATATAAAGCCGTAGTGGGGCCCAACATTCCAATTCACACCAACAGTGTTTGGAGGCTTGAACTGTCAGTCAGAAGACACTGGCTGGGTTGCCTGGCTGCTTTGTGTAGTCCCGCCCACGTCAGCCCCGGGCAGAGTGTTCAGCTCAGTCTGCTCTGGGCCTCTGACAGGAGAGGACCATCTGCAGACAGAGTGCAGGGACGGGGCTTCTACGGCTAGGCCGCTTCAGCCCACTCTTCCCTGATTGGGCCAGTGTGTCAAGGTCATTTGCATATGGAAGCTGATTGGACTTCACTCCATTCCATACCTCAAACTCCCCCCCCCGCAAGACAGTTGGGACTGTCAGTTGCATATGGGACCTGCTGTATTCTGAGGTAAAATATGTCCTCACTCACAACACAACACTTCCCCTTCAAAAGAAACAAACCCAATAACACAATCATGCCACACCACAAAAAAGACAGATCACACCACAAGCAGAATACCACAAGGCAAAAAATGATAGGAAAAGGTGCCAGCAGTCACCCCAATACTGCCACAGATACATACATGAGAGCGCTTCAGAGGACGGTGTGCAGGTCCCAGGTTCATGTTTTAAAAGCTGCCTGGGGGATTATGGACCATTCACAGACTTTCAGTCTTAACATACCTCACAGGGTTGTTGTGCGGATCATACAGGGGAGAGGAGAATGATGTCAGCTGCTTTGGTTCCCACTGCAGGGAAAGACTGCCCTTTCCCTAGGCAGAGGCTGCGGGGGTGGTGGTGAATGTAAACCTGGAGACAGACAGGCAGATAAAGGTAGGCTGATGGTTGCCTGGAAAGGACATAGGGTTGCCAACTCCAGGTTGGAAACTTCCAGGATGAAGCCTGCTGGGGGTGGGGTCTGAGGAGGAGGAAGAGGGGGACCTCAGACAGATACAATGCCATAGACCCCACCCTCCAAACAAGCCATTTCATCCTTGAAAACCATTGTTGCCAATCTCCAGGTGACAGCTGGAGAGCTCTTAAAGCTCTGGTGCTAATTCAAAGTGCTAGGGATGTGTTACGTTCTGGCAGGGGACACTGTGAGTGTAGAAAATGAATGTAGACAGCAATGCTCCTTCTAAGGTGTGGAGTCTTGTGAGTGAAAATGGGAACCAAAGCAGCTGATATCATTCTCCTCTCCCCCATATGATCTGCACAACAACCCTGTGATGTATGTTCGGTTGAAAGTCTGTGAATGGTCCATAATCCCCCAGGCAGCTTTTATAACATGAACCTGGAACCTGCACACCATCCTCTGAAGCGCTATCATGTACATATCATCAGCAGTACTAGGGTGACTGCTGGCACCTTTTCCTATCATTTTTGCCTTGTGGTATTCTGCTTGTGGTATGAACTGTCTTTTTTGTGGTGTGGCATGGTTGTGTTATTGGGTTTGTTTCTTTTGAAGGGGAAGTGATGTGTTGTGGGTGAGGACATATTTTACGTCAGGATACACCTGGAACTGACAGTTCCAACTGTCTTGCGGGGGGGGGGAGTTTGAGGTGCAAAATGGAGTGAGTTCCAATCAGCTTCCATATGCAAATGACCTTGAAATGCTGGCCCAATCAGAGAAGAGTGGCCTAGGCTGCAGTGGGTGGGAGAGAAGAGCGGACCCAGCACCCAATGAATGCTAACTGATTACTCTTGAGTGGCAGTTCATCTGCCAATGGGTGATGCAGTACTCTTCAAGGGCCAATGGGAGAGCCTGGAATCGTGAATAAATCGTTCGGAAATTTGAACAGACCCAAAACATGGCAGCTTGGCTTTCATCTGGAGCTGAACACAGAGGTCATGTAAGAATCATTGCTTATCTGCACTGATAACTGGATGTTTCTAGGTTAAATTCATAGTGCTATTTTTGACCTTTAAAGTCCTAAATAGCCTTACAATGCAGATCCTCCTGTGTGAAAGCATTCGATAAACAGAGTACCATCAGTGAGAAAGTCGTCACCAGTTGCCCATCCTCCTCACTTCCATCGATCGGGGCACACAGAGAAGAGTTTGAGATTATCTTTACTGGCAAGATAGTGATGGGGGAGAAGGTAGTCCTTCAAGTACCCTGTTCTAGCCAGAAACATATCAGCAGTGAGTACAGGGGCCATGTGCTCTCTGTAAGGAACCTCTGAGAATAGAATGGCTGAAAAAATTGTACTAATTGAAGCTTCCAAACATGTGGGCGAGATTAGTGATTTAGGCATGCCGATCCTAGTCTTCAGCCCATATCCCAGACTCTGTAAATATCTGGATTGATCAGTAACTCTGATCAACAGGACATAGCTTTAAGTCCGATGACCTTTGACCATCCGTAGTGCCTGTGGAGCTAGCTTGTTAATCATTATACCAATGCAAGCACCCTTAAGACAAATCCCCCTGAAAGTGATTGTTCTCCTCTGGTTTTCTGAATGTGAACTGTGAACCCCAGTGCATAGTGGGTGGGGTGGGGGCAGAATGTGCATAAAATAAACTGCTGCTGCCTTGAGAGGCAGACTGATTTCTCTACCCTCGAGAGAGTTGTCTCACGTGATTCTTCACAAACAGTGTTAAAAGTCAACTTCATACAGTACTTACTAAATTTCTCTAGCTTGAATAGGATCAGAGCTTGGCCAGATCTGGCTTCTGAAGGTACACCTGCCATTAATGGCACTGTGCCATCCACTACCTTCAATTATGCTCAGAGATGATAGCTGGGGTATGCCCTGGAACCTACCCCATGAGCTGCTGCTGTCCCAATCCCCAATACAGAGAATCTAACCCAAAGCAAAGGATATCTGATGACACTGAAATCACCAAGAGGTTAGAATGCATCAACAGTGACATCCTTGGCACTGGGACCAAAATGGCCTAGGTCACCCTGACTGAGGAGTGGGGTGAACAAGCCATTTCAACCCCAATGAATCTGGACTGCAGAGAGTTCTGCTCAGCACTGTTATTTGCTGTAGTTTTATAATATCCCAACTGGATGCTCTTTCTGTTGCCACATCGGCTCTCTAGTGTAACTATCAGCCTGCTGAGGTCAATTCTGTACAGCAGTTCAAGCACAAGCTTTATGGAAAGATACAATTAATACAGGTCCTGTAGTTTCAATTAACTCTTCTCTGCAGCAGTGTCGGCTCGGAAAACACCCTTAATAGATCTCTTCCACAACACTGCACAAATTCTATTGCAATCGCTTCACCAATTATTGAAAGTTAGTAGAGTGAGGCAGCTCTCTCACAACACTTTCAATTGTGATTTGAGGATCTGTCTGTTATTATCCATGCAGTTCGTGTGTTGAGAGTCTAAGCATTGTTACACCAAGTACAACTGTGTTTTTTTCAGACTGTCTGTCTGTTTTGAGCTTGTGTCAACATTGCATTTATAAGTTAGATATGAAGTGTTCCCATCTTGTGGAAATAGATCCAAAATTCTATATTCATGTCTGGTCTCAGGAAAAATAGTTCCTGGCCTCTCTGATAATAGTACAGGAGTATATAGTTCTCACATAGTTATTCCACTGAGACTGGAGAAAGACAGTAGTTTTTAAGCATGGAGGGTTGCAAAATTCTGATCCTCTGACTTGCCATATTTTGACGTTTCAAAATGCCTGGTCTTATTTGCTCCCATACCCCAAAATGATGCCAAGCAAAATGCATGTGTTATGATGCATAGGGTTTATTGATTACAATATGAACTACACCTTAAACTCACTGCCCTCATTGTACAGGCTCCCTAGAAGGCTACCCAGAGGATTCACCAGCATTTAAGCACCTCATCCTGTCTCTAAGTTGAACAAAGCCATGCATACTTTTTCTTTCTTGCACCAAACTTGCTCAGAGAGATGTTGCCCATCACCCTGTCCCCCCCCCCAATGCAGTGCAAAGGTTCAAGTGCTGATGTGAAATACAAAAGGATTAACCCTCAATAGGCCTCTGGGACCATGCAGCCATCAGTGGCTGTGTTGGGTGCCTCCCTCCATTCTCAAATGCCTCAGGATGCTTGCCAATCTAATGAAGTGACAGGAAAGCACCTCAGCTGCAAAAATCCTGTCAGCACCAGTTAGGGCCTCACTAACCAGTTAGGCCTAAGTATATTATATTATTCATTTATTTACATTATTTGTAGTCTGCTTTTATAGTGCATTATTACCTGCATAGAAATTCAGTCTTGCATAGTTTGCACAAAGCCAGGAGAGTGGGAGCCTTCTTGACCTCCTCAGGCAGGCCATTCCACAAAGTGGCGGCCATAAAGGAGAAGGCACGTGTACAGGCAGTTGTTGATTTTGCCCATTTGTAGGGTGGCATCTTGGATGAGTGAAGCTGTCATGGCGGATCACAAGGGGAGATGGTCCCATGGATATAAGGGACGAAGGCCATGAATGGCTTTGTATACGGTTGCCAAGTCGGCATGACTCACCGGCGGGGGAGCACTGCTTCCGTCCGGGAGCTGCCGAGGGACACGTGCGCGCGAAGCACGCACACACCAGTGACGCACGACGTAGGGCACGTTGGGGGCCTCGCCCACATCATCGGGGGGGAAACCATATGGTTTTCCCCCGACGATCTGGGCCACGCCCCCAACGTGAGCGACGTGGTGACGCAGCTTCAGGGGGCGGCGTTCCCCCCGGGGCCTGATTCCGCCGCGGCGGAAATCGGGCCTCCAAAGCGGGGGTTTCCCCACCCCCACTTGGCAGCCCTAGCTTTGTATGTGATAGCCAATACCTTAACTGAGTCCAGTAACAAAATGGGCTGCCAGTGGAGTATATGCAGAATGGGAACAATGTGCATGCTCCATCCAGCTCCTGATAATAGCCAAGCCACAGCATTCGGTACCAAATGGAGTTTCTGAACTGCTTTTGAGGGGAGACCAATGTACAGTGCATTGTCCAGCCCAATTTTAAGGGTAATTCAGTTTCTAACTTCTCTCATTGAGAGTACTCAAAATCTTAGGAATTCGTCCATCAGCTGCATGCATGAGTTTTTTTGCAGACAAATCTTGTTGCTCCGCCATGCCCTCCCAGCCAATATTGATACAGTATGTGAACTGGAGGCCCCTTAGCCATCTCTGGATTAAGTATTCAACAACTTCAGTCAACTCTTCCCGACTGATGCTGACAGGATCCTGGGTGCTGTCAGGCCAACCACATGCCTCTTAGACCTGTGTCCCTCATGGCTGGTGAAGGCCAATAGTGAGGGGATGCAGGCCCTCCTAGCAGACATTATTAATCTGTCCCTGGGTACAGGGGTCTACCAGAGAGATTGAAAGAGACTGTGGTTGTACTGCTCTTGAAGAAACCAGCTTTGGATCCTATGACTTGGATCCATTAACCCCCTGCTTTCTGCTCTTCATGAACTGCCATGAATTGCCACAACCTGCCTTAAAATTTGTGAAAGTTTGTGGCAGCTCTTCAGTTCACAAACTTGAGTTCACAAACTATGAACCAGCCAAAATTTGTCATGAACTTTTGTTCATGAGCCAGTTCTTCCCATCTCTACCAATCAGTCTGACCTCTGTCCCAGGGAAGATAATCGAGCAGATTTTAAAGAGGTCAATCCGCTAGCATCCAAAGGACAACATGGTGATCCAGGGAAGTCAGCATGGATTTGTCCCCAACATATCCTGCCAGACCAACCTTGTTTCCTTCTTTGATTGAGTGACAAGCTTACTGGATCATGGGAACACAGTCAATGTTGTTTACCTGCATTTCAGTAAAACTTTTGACAAGGTTCCCCATGATGTTCTGATGGGTAAACTGGAGGTCTACAGACATAGCCGTATGCAAAAAAAAAAGTTGGTCCAATTCAGATTTGGCTGAATTGGGTAGAATCTGATTTGGCTGGCCGAATGACCCTCAAATGCCACTTTCAGCAAGGCAAGCCGATAGGGGTGGCATTTGGCCGGCCGAATGACATTCAGTTCAATTATACCCTATCAGGACTTTCCCCATAGGGTATAATAATCCCCCCCTTGAAGGGGGGGGTTTCCTATCACTGAAGGGAGCATGCTGCCTCTGTGGCAGAACTGGAGTTTAAAAATTTAAATCCCCCCCAGTTGCGCCACAGAGGTGGCACGCTCCCTTCACTGAAGGGAGCTGGCTACCCTGCAAGCTAGCCTCCCTGTGCCTTCCCCGGCTCGCTTGCCAAAGCAGGCGAGCTGGGGAAGGCCTGCAGAGCCCCCCTGGCCTTCCGTGGCTCGGCCACCCAGGCGGGCAAGCCAGGAAAGGCCCAGGACAAGGCAGGGAGGCATTTAAATACCTCCATGTGCCTTCCCTGGCTTGCCTGCCAAAGCAGATGAGCCGGGGAAGACCTGCAGAGTCTTACCCACCTTCCCTGGTTTGCCCACCCAGGCGGGTGAGCCCGGAAAGGCCGAGACAAGGCGGGGAGGCATTTAAATGCCTGCCTGGCTCACCCGTTTGCACAGCCCCCCCTTCCCTGGCCACTGGCTGCTTTTCAGGCAGCACATTTCGGCAGCGGTTTTCAACGGCAGGCCAAATCAGATTACAGAATCTGATTCGGCCGCGGCTGCCTGAAAGGGGGCAGAATGGGCTATTTTCGGGGGTGTATTCGGTTCAGACGAACTGAATGCACATTTCTACTACAGACTGGACTCTAGGATAGTTAGGTGGATAGGGAACTCGTTAGAGAACCATACCCGAAAGAGTAGTTGTCAATAGCATTTCATCTGATTAGTGAGCGGTATCCAGCAGGGTGCCACAGGCTCAATTCTGGGCCTGTTAATTTTCAATATTTTTATAAATAATCTGGATAAGGGGATGGAAGGACTACTCATTACATTTGCTGGTGACACCAAATTGGGAGGAATAGCAAACACCCTAGAAGATAGAGATGAAATTCAATGAGATCTGAACACACTGGAAAAGTGGACAGATGTGAATAAGATGCAATTCAACAAGGATAAGTGCACAGTTCTACATATGAGCAACAAAAATGAGAAGCAAACTTACTGGATGAGGAACACACTTCTGAGTAGCAGTGTATGTAAACAAGATCTTGGGGTACAGGTGAGCTGTAAGCTAAATATGAGCAGTCAGTGTGATGCACTGGCAAAAATGGCTCATGAGGTCTTGGGGTGTGTCAACAAAGGCATAACATCCAGATCAGAAGATGTCATAGTCCTGCTGTACACCATATCGATCAGCTGCATCTGGAGTACTGTGTGTAGTTCTGGAGGCCTCACTTCAAAAAGCATTCAGGTGGGTGGCTGTGTTGGTCTGAAGTGGCAGAACGAAATTCAAGTTCAGTGGCACCTTTAAGACCAACAAAGTTTTACTTATTACTGAATAAAACTTTTTTTGTCTCAAAGGTGCCACTGAACTCAAATTTTGTTCAAAAAGGATGTGGACAGAATGGAGAAGAAGATAATGACAAAGATGATCAGGAGTTTAGAGTCCAAGTCCTATAAGAAAAGGCTGAAGGATTTGGGAATGTTCAGTCTGGAGAAGAGAAGGTTGGGGGGGGGCATGATTGCTCTCTTAAAGTATTTGAAAGACTATGTTGTCGAAGGTTTTGAAAGGCTGTCACTTAGAGGAGGGCAGGGAGTTGTTCCTGTTGGCAGCAGATGATAGGACTCACAATAATGGGTTTAAATTATGGGCAGAAAGATATCATCTGGATATTAGGATTTTTGTTTGTTTGTTTTACCATAAGACTAGTTCAGCAGTGGAATCAGCTGCCTAGGGCGGTGGTGAGCTCCCTCTCACTGGCAGTCTTCAAGCAGCAGCTGTACAAACACTTGTCAGGCATGCTTTGGGCTGATCCTGCATTGAGTAGGGGTTAGACTAGATGGCCTGTATGGCTCCTTCCAACTCTGTGATACTATATATAGAGCTGGGTACCATCAGCATATTCACAACAACCAATCCACAAACTACAAATGATTTGTCCTAATGGCTTTACACAGAAATTGAAAAGCATGGAGGATAGAACTGCACCCTGTAGAACCTAACAAGAGAGGTCGGTCCCACGCTGATGGTAACTGGTTTCCAACAGTTTCAGCTGAATTTGAGTGCAATAGTACCTTAGTTGGTCTCCAATAGCAACCACTCAGTCCAATCCATGAGGATTGATTCAAACCAGTTAATCACACATCCCCTGATGCCTACTTCTGCCTCCAAGTACCTCAATAAGATGGCATTATCTACTATATCAAACACTGCAGATAAAGCCAATAAGAGCAACAAAGAGGCATGGGTTTTGTCTGCACTCAGAAGGAGGTAATCAGCTAAAGCTAGCAGAGCCATCTCTGTCCTATAGCCTGGTCTGAAGCCCTATTGAAAAGGGTCCACAGTAGATGAGATTAGGGATGGGCTGAATTGAACTGAATTTAGGAATGGGCTGAACCATGAACTGAACCACAAACCTGCACAAATGGATATACTGGCTCACGAACCGAACCCATTCCTATATCCTATAACCCACGAGTCATTTATAATTTAACCCCCTGCTTTCTGCTCAGAGCCATTTAAACCCTGCCCTTTTTTGCAAAAAGTTGCAGGAAATTGAAAGTAGAGCTTAAATGGCTCCAAGCCATTTAAACCAAAGAGCCGAGAGGTGGGAAGGTCCCAGCTGCTCAGCTGTTTCTCATGAAGAGCCCCTGCTTTCTGCTCTTCACAAACCATAATGAGCCACCACGAATTGTCGCGGTTCTTCAGTTCATTAACTGCACGAATTGCACTAAAATTCATGGTAGTTTGTCGCGGTTCTTCAGTTCATTAACTGCAGTTCACAAACAGGCCAAAATTTGTGATAAACATTTGTTCATCACCCGGTTCATATCCATCTCTAGATGAATTATCCAAGAAGACCTGGAGTTGGTCTGTAGGTCACTTGTTATGGAAGGAAGGGGAGAAGATACCTGTCCTTGCTGGGAAACTCTGTTAGACCAAAGGTCCCCTACAAAACACCCTGGTAATCAGCCCTCACCACTCAAGTATCTCCTGAGAACATCTAGACTGACCCACTGAGAATATATCTTTCTGATGCAATACTAGACCAATAACGAAGTAACAGGTAGAACCCCTGGAAAATACCTCATAACAAACTATGTAGCTTCCATGCAGCCTAGCACATGGGGAAGAGATTCTTAATATCCCAGAGAAATAGATTGTATTAAGTGAAGCCAAAAAAAAGTCTTTATATAAAAAAATTATTATAAAAGGGAGAGTTACAAAAAGGAAAGTGTGGTGGTATTCTAAAAGTGGTGGGAAAGGGACAAAACAAAATAAAGAGAAAACGCATATAGTAACACAGTACAGTACATATTGCTTAGGTTGTACCAGGCTTCTCAGAGCATGTGCAAAGTTTCTTGCAGTAACAAGATATTGGAGAAGCCATTAATCCCTACCCAACCTCCTGTGGACCGCAGGTCTTATATAATTCAACTCCATAACAACAAATGTGAAGGAGGTGAAAAAAAGGTGTTATCCCAGCCAGTCAGATAGGGACCTCAAAAATTCCTGCTTGGCCCCCAAATCACCAGCTAATCACACATTGTTGTCATAGCAGGGGAAGGTTGAGGAGTTCTCACTGGAAGTGACAAAGTGACCCTTTGTCACCCCCCCCCCCGCAAGTGGCATAGCACTGTAAGTGACACTGTATTCTCTCATGGCCCCAACCACAAACCCACCCCCCAGTTACCAGGTACTACCTAGCAACCCAATGCTCAGTCATAAGAACATAAGAGAAGCCAAGCAAGTGGCATAGCAGTGTAAGTGACACTGTATTCCCTCATGGCCCCAACCACACACACCCCCAGTTACCAGGCACTACCTAGCAACCCTTTGCTCAGTCATAAGAGCATAAGAGAAGCCAATGTTGGATCAAGCCAATGGCCTATCTAGTCCAACACTCTGTCACACAGTGGCCAAAAATACCAGGTGCCATTAGGAAGTCCATCAGTGGGGCCAGAACAGTTTCGTTCACTGAACTGCATGGTGCAGTTCGTCTTCATTCGCTGAACTGCATGGTGCAGCCTTTCCTCTTTCCTCAGCATGATGCAGCATTCAGTTTTTTCAGATAATTTGTGTCTAGTCAGAAGTAAGGTGAACTTGGATGGTCAAAAAAAACCCTCTTAAAAAATGTTATACTCCAAAAACAATTTATGGGTCTTAATTGTAACTTGTATGGGAATGTAAGATAAGCCTCTCTTTTTTGGATGGTATAGCTGGAGAAACCCATGATCTTGTATTGGACTAAATATTGTATATATTACTATGTGTATGGCAGGCAGGCAGGCAGGCAGGAAGGAAGGGTCCTTTTGTGTTGTGTTTCACCAATGTATTGCACATCAATAAAGCTTTCAAATAGAATCTAGATACAGTTGTAGATACAACCATATCAAGTATGTTTCCCCCCCAGTCCACGCATGTACATTTACAATATGGGAGGAGGTGTAAATGAAAGTACGTACCAATTACATACACTCCAGTTGTGGAATTAATTTTAGAAATTCTCCTTGTTAAATCAGAATTAATGAGGAATAGAATAGAGTCAAGAGCAAAGTTCAGAATAATAACATATAAAAGAATGTAGGAAATCTACTCATCCCTAATTTAGGAATAATTACATGTTTTGAGAGAGATATTGTTTCCTATGGAGTATGTTCTCAATCTGCCTTATTGTCATATTAGTCAAAAAGACATACAGGTTTTGAAGCATCACAAAAACTTTCAAACCCTGTCAAGAGATAGAAACATACATACCCTGTATGTATCATACCACTTTAACTCCCTAGAAACCTGTCGGCTCACTCCAGATGAGGTTAGTCTAATAGCAAACAAAGTTCTATCCTAGTGCTTTCCGAATACTCTCCTGGGAAGCCAATGTTCCTTCCAGAGCCTCTTCCATTGACCTAAGAATGAACTCCTAGCATAGTGATGGTCATTTGATGGTGATTTATTAGTCAAGGTATTTGGAACAGATAGACACCTGAATGATGAATGTATTTATATACAGTGAGTTCAGTTTCTCAACTCCATCAAACGTTTTATTTGAGCAAAAGCAAGTAACTGAAAAGAATGGCTTGTTTCCTGAAGAATGCTGCTTAGTTCTCCATTCCCTGATCAATGAGAAATTCAAAGCAACTTCTGTAGGGTCAGTTTTCTTTAGAGGAAAGAAGAGATTTGTGGTATAAAATCTATTTTACAATGTACAAGTTGAGTAAGAATTTGAAAGGTGCATGAAATTTGAGAGATTTAGTTTTGGAAACTACAGCTCCCTTTCCCCCACATACATACAAACAATCCCACATTATGTTATATTGCTGCATGGCACTAGGGAACCAGCAGGAGTGGGGGAGAGATTGGCCTAATGTAACTAAGCAGGATGAGCAGTGGGACCACACAAGTTTATGGTGGGGCAGCTCTGAAGGCATTCTGAGGTAGCAAGCTAGGCACGGTGGCGCTTCCAGGGCCAGGGTAGAGAAGTGGCCAAGTTGGAGGCACCTCTGTTTCACCTTTCCTCACTGCAGCTGGTGGGATGTTCTGTCCCAGCTTCTCTGCCCAGTGGAGACTCCTTCTTAGGGATGCCAACTTCCAGGTGAGACCTAGGGATTTCCCAGAATTACAGCTTGTCTCCAAATTGCAGAGATCAGTTTCCCTGGAGAAAATGGCTGTTTTGGGGGGTAGACTCTATGGCATTGTACCATGCCTCAGCATGTCCCTGTCCACCCCAGGTTCTATCCCCAAATCTCCAGGAATTTCCCAACCTGGATATGGCAACCCTATGCCCCCCATCCTCTGCCAGTGGCCGGGGGGACCTGGAAACCCTACTCCTTATTCTTCCTCAACCTGCCTCTGGGTGGAGAGAGCTGTCAGGCAACTTTTCCTTAGGGCAGGTGGGAAGGGAAAACAGAGGTGTCATCATCACCACTGCCTCCTCAGCCATAGACCAGCCCCTTCAGCCCTGCTTTGGCCAGGGCTAGTTGGCAGTAGGACAGCATGGCCCCACACCCTCCATCCCTTGTGCCAGCCCCACTGCCACTGGGCTTGCAGGATGAAGGTGCCATCATAAAGTCAGCATCAAGAGTAGAGCTGTGTTGGCTCTCATAAGGGCAGCTCAGAGCCTGTGGTGCAGGAACTCAGCATGGGGCCACACATTTTTTTTAGCACTCTTCAAAATCTGAGACCCTAGTCAATTGCCCAGGTTGCTTATACAGTCAGTCTGGCTCTGCCATTGCCTTTCACCTCTCACCTCATAAAGTTCCAAAATCATGTTTGCCATTACACACTTGAGTTTGGAATCCTTGGGGAAATTTCCAGCAGAAAAGTTGTTGGCATGGGAGGGGTTAGAAATATACCATCAGTCCTTTCCAAAGTTGCTTTTCTCTAGAAAAAGTTCTTGAGGTTTTAGAATATGTTTGCTTGTAACAAGTAATTTGGTCCTAAGTTATTCATACGAACATAACTTTCTAAAGGTGCAAGTTCAAATCAAAATAGTAAGTCCTGATATATGATTTTTAAAAGCCCTGACTTTATAACTCTGATTTTTTTTCATTCAGTTATATGCCATTACAAGAGGATCAACACTTTGCAAAAGCTCTGAAGGTGAATTTCAATGATTTGAAACCTGGAATCCAAATTTGCCACCCAAATCAAACTTTATCTATTGTGACTGGAACACCCAGCTACATAGGAGATTACAGCTCCATACATATGATGTACACAGACAGGGCAAGATGTGTGCCATGGTATGCTGGCCTCACACTTTGAAGGAGAAGAATGTCCCATCAAGTAGCAAATTACTTATGGCAACCCTAGTGTTCCAGGCATGAGCTGAGTAGAGGTGGTTTGCTATTGCCTTCCTCTGCATAGAAACCCCAGTCTTCCTTGGTGGCCGCCTGTCCAAGTACTAACTGTGGCCAGCCCTGCTTACCTCCCAAGCCATAACAAGCTCAGGCCAAACTTGGTTAATCAGGCTGTTGGCCTCACACCTTACCTATATCTCTGTATTAGTACAGTGCCTCTGCACATACAAACTAGAAGATGACGACAGACAGACAGACAGACAGACAGACAGACAGACAGACAGATCTTGTGATTTTTGTATTTTGCAAAAGAAACATCCTTGTCACAGAGATGGAACTTACGCATATATGTATGTGGGCACTGCTGTGTTGATGCTGTACTGAGTTGACTGTATCTCACTTGGTATCTTGCCATGTATTCACATATGTTATAAATCCAGGAGACTATCAAATACTAGCTGTTACAGGTGAGCTAAAATCCAGCTGTCACTGTATGCTAGTTGTCAGATTCTGTACATGATTATTATTTCTTCACGGTTATAGCCCGCCCTTCCCAGAATGAGAAAATTATGCTTGGAATGGAGAGAGTTGACAAAGAGAACTCCCCCCCCTCTCAAAATACTAGAACTTGAGGGCATCCACTGAAGCTGATGGTCAGTGGATTCAGGACAGATAAAAGGAAATACTACTTTACAGAGAGAGTGATCAAAATGTGGAATTCGCAGCCAGAGAACATAGTGATGACTACAGAAATAGGAAGCAGTGAGCCTCTGAATCCCAGTGCCAGGAGGCTACATTAGGGGAAGGTCTCAGCCTCTATGCCCTGTTTTTGGCCCTCCAGAGGAACTGGTTGGCCACTGTGTGAGACAGGATGCTGAACTAGATGGATCACTGGTATGATCCAGCAGGGCTCT
>NW_015171553.1:126565-139833 GCF_001447785.1 Gekko japonicus
CCACCCCAGGTTCTATCCCCAAATCTCCAGGAATTTCCCAACCTGGATATGGCAACCCTATGCCCCCCATCCTCTGCCAGTGGCCGGGGGGACCTGGAAACCCTACTCCTTATTCTTCCTCAACCTGCCTCTGGGTGGAGAGAGCTGTCAGGCAACTTTTCCTTAGGGCAGGTGGAAAGGGAAAACAGAGGGGTCATCATCACCACTGCCTCCTCAGCCATAGACCAGCCCCTTCAGCCCTGCTTTGGCCAGGGCTAGTTGGCAGTAGGACAGCATGACCCCACACCCTCCATCCCTTGTGCCAGCCCCACTGCCACTGGGCTTGCAGGATGAAGGTGCCATCATAAAGTCAGCATCAAGAGTAGAGCTGTGTTGGCTCTCATAAGGGCAGCTCAGAGCCTGTGGTGCAGGAACTCAGCATGGGGCCACACATTTTTTTTAGCACTCTTCAAAATCTGAGACCCTAGTCAACTTCCCAGGTTGCTTATACAGTCAGTCTGGCTCTGCCATTGCCTTTCACCTCTCACCTCATAAAGTTCCAAAATCATGTTTGCCATTACACACTTGAGTTTGGAATCCTTGGGGAAATTTCCAGCAGAAAAGTTGTTGGCATGGGAGGGGTTAGAAATATACCATCAGTCCTTTCCAAAGTTGCTTTTCTCTAGAAAAAGTTCTTGAGGTTTTAGAATATGTTTGCTTGTAACAAGTAATTTGGTCCTAAGTTATTCATACGAACATAACTTTCTAAAGGTGCAAGTTCAAATCAAAATAGTAAGTCCTGATATATGATTTTTAAAAGCCCTGACTTTATAACTCTGATTTTTTTTCATTCAGTTATATGCCATTACAAGAGGATCAACACTTTGCAAAAGCTCTGAAGGTGAATTTCAATGATTTGAAACCTGGAATCCAAATTTGCCACCAAAATCAAACTATATCTATTGTGACTGGAACACCCAGCTACATAGGAGATTACAGCTCCATACATATGATGTACACAGACAGGGCAAGATGTGTGCCATGGTATGCTGGCCTCACACTTTGAAGGAGAAGAATGTCCCATCAAGTAGCAAATTACTTATGGCAACCCTGGTGGTCCAGGCATGAGCTGAGTAGAGGTGGTTTGCTATTGCCTTCCTCTGCATAGAAACCCCAGTCTTCCTTGGTGGCCGCCTGTCCAAGTACTAACTGTGGCCAACCCTGCTTACCTCCCAAGCCATAACAAGCTCAGGCCAAACTTGGTTAATCAGGCTGTTGGCCTCACACCTTACCTATATCTCTGTATTGGTACAGTGCCTCTGCACATACAAACTAGAAGATGACGACAGACAGACAGACAGACAGACAGACAGACAGACAGACAGACAGACAGACAGACAGACAGACAGACAGAGTTGGCCTCACACCTTACCTATATCTCTGTATTAGTACAGTGCCTCTGCACATACAAACTAGAAGATGACAATAGATGATAGATAGATGATAGATAGATAGATAGATAGATAGATAGATAGATAGATAGATAGATAGATAGATAGATGATAGATAGATGATGGATAGATGATGATAGATAGATGATGATGATGATAGATGATAGATAGATCTTGTGATTTTAGTATTTTGCAAAAGAAACATCCTTGTCACAGAGATGGAACTTATGCATATATGTATGTGTGCACTGTGCTGTGTTGATGCTGTGCTGAGTTGACTGTATCTTACTTGATATCTTGCCATGTATTCACATATACATCCAGGAGACTATCAAATACTAGCTGTTACAGGTGAGCTAAAATCCAGCTGTCACTGTGTGCTAGTTGTCAGATTCTGTACATGATTATTATTTCTTCACGGTTATAGCCCGCCCTTCCCAGAATGAGAAAATTATGCTTGGAATGGAGAGAGTTGACAAAGAGAACTCCCCCCCCTCTCAAAATACTAGAACTTGAGGGCATCCACTGAAGCTGATGGTCAGTGGATTCAGGACAGATAAAAGGAAATACTACTTTACAGAGAGAGTGATCAAAATGTGGAATTCGCAGCCAGAGAACATAGTGATGACTACAGAAATAGGAAGCAGCCTCTGAATCCCAGTGCCAGGAGGCTACATTAGGGGAAGGTCTCAGCCTCTATGCCCTGTTTTTGGCCCTCCAGAGGAACTGTTTGGCCACTGTGTGAGACAGAATGCTGAACTAGATGGATCACTGGTATGATCCAGCAGGGCTCTTCTCGTGTTTTTATGTTTTTATGGTTTTTATATGGAAATTTGGATACCATAATAACACATACTGGAAGAATGCTTATGCAACCAGAATCTGAAGAAGTGAGCAGGGACTCACAAAAACTCATACGCTGCTACAAATTTTGTTAATCTTTAAGGTGCTACTGGACTCTTGCGCTTTTCAACTGCTACAGACAGACAGACTAAGACGACTACTCATCTGGATCTATACAACCAGAAAATGTTTGACAGCAGATCTTTGCAAAAATGAATTGGGACAGAAAGGCAAGTTCCACTCAACTCTATGTATCTGCACCTGTATATATGTGCACCTTGTACTTTGCTTGTAATTCATTCATGGGTTCAGTAACAGTGGTTCTATTTCATTCATTCATGGGTTCATTCATTCATTCATTCATTCATTCATGGGTCTGCTAATAGTGGTTGAAGACCTATTCCTGGGCCATGCTTCCAAGAAGTCTGGATTATTGGACAGTGGACAAACAAAGCCCTTAAGTCAGTTAGAAATAATTTTGCCTAGATGGCTGCAGTGAATGCTCTGCAATAATAAAACTCTTTTCTGGAACGGCAAATTACTTAGCTGTGGTACCATGTTAGATGTAATCTTTTGACAATAGGGGGAATGTTTTCCAAATTTCTTGTTTTGTCCTCAGCTGCTATGGAGGTGCATCCAATTACACTCTTTTCATGTGTGATCCTAAGGATGCAGCTAGCAGCAGAGATCAGCAGCTGTGAAAGATTGTTTGGTGTGTGTCTCTAGCAGTGGTGATGATAGCAAAAGAAGCTGTCCCTGTTCTACAACAAACCTGCTCAAACAATCACAAACTGCTTCTCATCACCTCAGAAGAAGTTATCAGACCTCAGGGCTCTTCCAGGAAATCATCTTTATGGATGATTCTCCTTACCTGTTTGGATGCTTGTCCCTCTGATGGTGTTGTATGGACTTGTGTTGTATTGCATTTCTAACAACAAAAGCCTCACTTGAAACTGAGGAGATGACTCAGAACGGTACAGGCCCAGTAGAACCAAACAAACTCATATCTTTCAACCGAGGCAAAACTGACAATTCTCTGTACTTAGGTTGGCTGGCCATCACTATCTTTGTCTGCATTTGTATCACTTACAAGAACATTCTTCCAGTCTCAAAGGAATAGACCTACATAGCTCCTACAGTGGAACTGAGGATCCATCTGTTGTTATTTATTTATTTTATACCCTACCTTTTTCCCCAATGGGGACCCAAAGCAGTTTACATTGTTCTCCTTTCCTCCATTTTATTCTCACAACAACCCTGTGAGGTAGGTCAAGCTGAGAGTGTGCAACTGGCCAAAGGTCACCCAGTAACCCACCATAGCAGAGTGGGGCTCCCAGATCCTATTCTGACACTCTAACCACTACAGAATACTGCCTCTACACATTACAAACTGATGTTTGTTGGGGAATAACACAAGGACTTTATATGAAGTCTGTGTTGTTGGATATTATCGGTGTTATGTACTAAGATGGCCACGGCAACGCTATCCAGGCCACGTGGTCGAGCAGACCTTTGGTCCCTAAAACAATAGCCACCGTGGAGCCTACTGCGCACCAATAAGGTCGTCCAGATCTTGATATAGACCTATCATAGACTGGGTTTTATAAATACAGCCTATCACAGGAATTGGGGGGGGTGTTGGGTGTGAGTGTGTTCACGCATATAAGCCAGCCTCGGAGCGGCCAGTGTATCTTTAGTTCTGATGTAATCAATAAACTTGAGCTGATTTCACTATGCTACACCTGGAACTCCACTACATTATACTGGCGGCGAAGGTGGGATCCCGATGAGTGAGCCTGACTCCAACTCCGGACCGGCACCCAGCACTGATCAACAGGACACCACACCCCACATCACTCCCCAGCAGCACCGCACCGTTCCCCGTTCCCGCGATTATTGCTCCCCACACCGTCCTCGAGTCGTGGCTGCAGCTCCAGGAACCATCGAAATATTCAACCACACGCATCCACAGGAGGCCCTGCCTGGAACTTGCTTGGAGTATGCAGACCATGGCCTGGACCTTGAACTACTATGCTAGACCCCCACCCGGACTACAGACTGGTTTGATTTGTTCTGACTGTTGTTTCTGGGTGGAAAGGGGATTAGTTACAAAAGGGACACACCTGGGGAGGGGGGAGAAGTTGATTTATTGTTATTAATATACTGTTATTTTAACTGTTGTTCATTTGTTGTGTTGGAGGGAACACCATTTATTAAAAAAAAAAACCAGCCGCTCCTGAAAACTGTCACTTTTCCCTATAGAAGATGAAGAGAGAAAGATAGCTAGGGGTACCTTTAGACCAGTAAGTTCAATTCACTTGAAACTTAGGGAGTCTTTAGTTTAGAGGGAGACTAGTTTTGCTGAAATTATTGTGCTGTTTTGTCATGGACGCGCCAAGCCCAACAGAGCAAAGAGACGTTGAAGACTCCTCTGAGGAAGAGGCAGCCAGTGGACCTGACCCCAACCCACAGCCGGCAGTAGAGGAGCTGCAGGAGGAGGCAGTTTCTGAGGGGTCAGTCATAGATCCTCATCCAGGAACCAGCATGTTGGCCCCTCAGCCCCCCAGCCCTGGGGTGGTGACAGAGAGCCAGTTGCCAGTCCATTCACACACACCCCATCTCCAGAGCCTCAGGAACAGTGTAGGAGGAAGATGAGGAGAGACCTTCAAGACAGAAGCACAGTGCCCACCTGGCAGCACAGCACCGGCCCATTATCAACAGAGAGGGTGAGTGCTTGCAGGAGCAGGACTGAGGCAGCCAGCATGTGCATGACATAGTACAGGCTGCTGAGTGGTACTTAAAAGCAACAGAGAAGGGAGTGGCTGTGTGGAAGCCACTCATCCCTTAGATACTGACCTTGCTGCCTTTGCTGTGGTTTGTCCTCTTTGTCTCTGACCCTGGCCTGTACCTTCTATCCTTGTTCTTGAATTGCCCTTCACACTTGACACTGTGAGTGTTGTTTACCCTGTGCCTGAACCTTGGAGTTGTATTTTGATGTTTGGCCCTAGAATTGCTTTACAACTCTGACGCCTAGAAACTGCATCTGTGTGCCTGCCTGGAGGAAGCCGGCAATCAGGACACATTTGGTGAAAAAAGAGGCACTCCAGAGAACCTGCCATTTCCCCCATTGGAAATAATGGTCAGCCATCCAGTGCAACATTAATGGAAAGAGGGTTTTTCCCTGATACAACTTTCCAATTCACTAAAAATGCTGCCAGCATTTTATGAAAATGATATGGAATTATGATATGGAATTAAAATGATAATTTCTCAAGTGCACACCCCTGCTTTGTATCATTCATGCAAGGGGAGTTTTGTGCCTCCCAGAGGTACACAAACTTTTTTCTGTTTGCAGCTACAGCACACAGGGAGAAGTGGCTTTAGCCTCGCCCTGCTAGGGTTTCCAGGTCCCTTACCTGTTTGCAGTGGGGGGAGAAGCTCCTGTTCTGGAACTTTTTGTGTGCACACGTATGCATGTGCCGTGATGATGTCACCCGGAAGTTATGTCATCGTGCTAGGCACATCACCAGGGACACTCTAGCATTTATCCTGAAAACTCTATGATATCATAGCGTTTTCAGGCCGAATGCTAGAGCATCCCCCCGGCAATGTGCCCAGCATGATGACGTCACCTCTAGGTGACGTTTGTGCCGGGTACGTCGGCCCGATCTGGACACTTTGGGGGCAGGGTTCCCCTGCCAGCCAGATCCACGCCAGCAGGTTGGGGGCCGTTTGTGAGCAGGCAACCCCCCCCCCCCAGGGGACATGACAGCCTTACTCCTTGCACAGAAACTGCTCTTTCATCCACAAACCACAGCATGGAGCTGCCATTGGCTCCATTATAAAAACAACATTTCTTACACTTAAACTTCACAACAGAGCCAACAGCAACTCCATGAGAAAGTCTGTAAATGTAAAAACAGCATGGGTGGGAGCCTAAAGCTGCTTTTCACTGCATGCTGTGGTCACAAACAGAAAACAGCCACTGTGCAAATGGGAGGCACAAAACTCCAATTGCACTTGTGATACTAAGTCCTTATTGTAACTAGTAACCACTTATTGATTGTTGCTGCTGCTGCTGCTGTTGTCTAATCAATGGATTGATATACAAATTATAATTTCTTCAAGGTGTGTATTGGAACATCACTAAAGGAGATGTTGAAAAAGAAGTATAGACTCAGGTGGGGTAGCTGTGTTGGTCTGAAGCGGCAGAACCAGGTTTGAGTCCAATGGCACTTTTAAGGCTAAAAAAGTTTTATTCACAGTATAGAGTTTTGCCCAAAATGCAAAGCGTCAGTGTGTGACATTCCCAATGTCATGATGTCACTTCCATGTGACATCATCAGGTCGGGGATGTCATGCAATGCCCCCGCCCCCAGAATGCTCCCCAAATCCCCCCCCCTGCCAGCAAGCTGAGGGGACCTAGAAACCCTAGAGATCACAGGTAACGTGATAATCAATGGACTAAAATTCCTGGAAGATCATGAGTGGGATGAGACTAAACAACAAGAGGAGCAAATAAAGTGTAAAGAGACAGTAGAAAGAATGAGCCAGTTAATAAGATAGAAAATTGCAACCAGATGGCTAAAACCAGAAGTGTTGATCAAGTTATGATGGAAGATCAAGAAGACCAGAAGGTTTCAAAGCAGGAGTAGAGCTAAAAGTGTCAGGGACCAGCATGGAATTGTGAGCCAAGTTAAACCAGTTGAATCCAGTTGAAAAGGGGGAGCTTTCTAAAGCAGACAAAGGCCTTGGAAATCTATGTAAGCCTCGTGGAGTATGAAACAAGTTGGAGGTTTATCTGACACAGTTGCCTCCTGTGTCTCCTGCTCCAGCAGGGTAAGTGGTGTCTATTTCTCTTGGACTTTCCCCCCCACCTTATATGGAATAATCTTGTACATCACAAGATCTTCTTCAAATTGATTTTCTTCAAATTACAAGACTTTCTTCAGACCAGCTTTCTTCAGAGACTACAAGGCAACATGCTGGCCCACAGTCACAGTGGGACATTTAGGGGCAGTTCCCCTTCACTCGTGGCCTATGCCCCACAACTCCCACTGCCCCTGCCCGTACTTGCTGGCCATGCTCATTTGCTTCTGCCACTACAGAAGAAGGTAAACCAGCTGACCAGTGAAATTAATACTCACCATGTTTGCACTCTCTGCTATTTCTGCTCCATGTCTTAAAGAATACGTGCACTCTGATATCCATTGCTCTGTTCTTGCTTTCTAGTCAAGCCATAGCTCCAGTACATTTATCTCTTCCTGTCATTTAATATCATCTGCTTTCTGCCTTGCTGTGATCTTTCCTCAGTTGTGTTAGATGCAAATCAGCAAAAGCATTATGCTGTAAGGAATGGAAATAAATAATTTACACCAGAGTCCTAACTGGCAATGTTTATCATTTAATGCCCTATGTCTCTACTGTAATTGTCTTCTGTACAATTTCAGTCTGATGATATGCATCAATCTATTCCTTCCAAACCCTGATGATACTACAACTTTCATGTGCAGACTCAAATGCAATAAATAATTGCAAATTACAGCCGTCTTCAGTTATCTGACCCGTGCTGGCTCTTCATTAATAACTCTCCAATCCAGAAATGACTTGTCATTTAAATTTATCTCTGGGAGAAGCTCTCTGGTATAGGTATAGCTGTCACACAAATTCCCGATCTAAGTTAAATGATACAGGAAAGGTTTTTCTATTTATAATCATATCACAGGGGATCACTAGTAAGCATTGAAAAGCTCCAGATTTTAACTCACACATCATTCACAATAGTGCTGATGAAGATTACTGGCTACTTAGGCAAATAATGATAACTGAGGCACTGGACACTGACAGAGAGGTTTTAGATGACTATGGCTTGGTTTAGACAAATGGAAGACCCCATGCAGCAGACCTCCACATGTGTGCCTTTCTTGAGTTACAGCGATTATGCAAATCACACCAGCAGCATGAACATTACATTCAGAGGTCACACAACATGCTGCTATGTAGTGAGGGCTCCACACAGGGCCCTCCTGTTTCTGAGAGAACACAATAGATTAGCCCAATCACATGGAAAGTCCGCACAGCAGTACAACACATTCTTGGCAGGCAAATGCACTGGCACAGAGACTCCACATAATCAGAAGCAAGCCAGATCTCACAAATGGTGGCTCAACTGAATGTTGCTGGGCTGGGTGCCTCGCGCCCATCTCCCATATATACATCTGACATGTTTTCAATATGGTCCTCAGTTGTTTAATCCAGGACCCTGTTGTAAGCCTGCAAGCCTGCTATGGTGATCAGTTGTTTAATCCAGGACCCTGTGCAGTTGCCTTATACTGTCAGCCTGTTAGTCCATCTAGCACAGTATTGTCTTCTTTGACTGGCAGCAGCTGCCCAGCATCTCAAGTGTAGACAGATCCCTTCCAACATCTGCTACCTGAAATCCCTTAACTGGAGATTCTTAGGGATGGACTTGGGATATTTTGCATGGAAAGCACACACTCTACCACTGATAAGAAACCCGTATAACCTAGTGGCTGTTTGTAAACTTATTGCAAATGTATTAAACTCTAATGGCCTTTTTAAACATTATGGCTTGGATCAAGTGATGTACAAATAAAAAGGAAATGGACTTGCTGCACTTCCATTTCTGCAAGATCTTGTGCAATACTTCTTTTCTTCCTATATCTTATGGTACCCAGAAATTACTCATGCAACGTCTTGCACATACTAAACGTTTTGAGATATGCTATGTTCCACTCAGCTAAAGGGACTAATGAGAGTAGGATTGCCAGGTTGCGCTGTCTCACTGGCAGGGGGGCTTTGGAGGGCATTGCAGGAGTGGGCAGGGTGTTGCACAATGCACTGATGACACCCAGAAGTGCCATCAGTTTGTGGGTGATGCCAGGAGCAACGCTCTGCTTCTTGGGCAAAACTCTATGGAAAAAGCTACCCCAAACCATAGAATTTTCCCCAAAAAGCAGAGTGTCACCCCCTTTTGATGTCACCAACATGCTGACATCATTTCTGGATGATGACAGTGTGTTGCACAGGACAACATTGTTCTCGGGGGTGGGGGAATATCCTCCCACCAGCCAGCTGGTTCAGTGTGTTGCACAGGACAACATTGTTCTGAGGGAGTGGGGGGGAATATCCTCCCACCAGCCAGCTGGTCCACGGTGGGCAGGAGCCCGCGAAAGTGGGGGATCCCCCACCTGGACCTGGGTGATGGTAAGCCTAAATGGGGGGGGGGTTAAATGTAGGAAATGGTTTTACAAAAGGAGAAAACAATGTAGTGTTGTACCTGTGCCAAACTCTCTTTCTCCAAAAGACTCAGAGGGACTTAGCAACCAGAAAGGCAGTAAGACCAGGATCTCATACCTCACACTGGTCTGTCACAGGCCGGCAACATGAAGCCAGAAAAGACTCCATTTTTAACCAACTTAACAGGCTCAGGAGGAATAGAGCCAAATAGGAGTATCCAAAGCAAGTATAGAGAATCCCATGACCAATACAGTTTTTCCTTTCTTGATTTTAGATAATTGGCCATTCTTTTCATTGTATTCATATTAATTCTATGATATTCGTTTTTTACTAATATTTCTTTTTTCCACATAGACAAAGAATCTAAATTCTCTAAATTTTTTAAAGTTTTTTTTAAATAATTCCTGAGTCTGCATACTATAGTTGCCCTGAAGTTACTTTTGTTTTAACATAATTTCATTTACTATCCTACTTCTCTCATTATTATTTTCTCTTTTAATTCTAATTTCCTTAGCAATATAAACTCCCCTTATCACTGCTTTGGCTGCATCCCAAACTAAAACATAATCTATATATGAAAAGTTCTTAAATCTATTAGAAAAGTATATAGGTTGTAAAGTTTTCCCTCCGTACATAAATGCATCTTTCAATTTCCATTTCTTAAGCTTCAGAGTTTTACTTTTCCTAAAATCATAATTAACATCTCCTGCCACTACCAATTCGCCTTCATAGAAGTTCTGCAGTTTCTGAAATATCTTATTCAAAAATCTTACCTGGCCTGTATTTGGTGCATATATTGAAGCTATTGTAAACTTCCTATTATTCATCTTAAATTTCAGAAAAGCATATCTTCCTTCTAAGTCTACTATTTGATCTAATACTTCTATCTTCCAACTAGCATGTATAAGGATCGCTACCCCTCTAAGGCAAGGAAGAACTTAAATTGAATCTCTTTGCGGATGATATCCTATTGACACTAAGTAACCCATTACAGGCAATAAGAGAACTATTAGTTATTTTAGAAGATTTAAGTTAAGCTCGGGGCTTGGAATAAATATTAAGAAATCTGAAATAATGTTTATTAATGTAGATAGAGAAACTAAAAGAGTGATACTAGAGTTAATGGGGATGAAATCAGGAGTTAGGAAGATTAAATATTTAGGAGTATATCTCAATAGAAATATAGAGAGGCTGCAAAAATTAATTATAATAAGGTTTGGTCAAAGATAATAAAGAAATTGAAGGAGTGGAAAAATAAGAATTTGACTATTCTAGGGAAAATTAGAGCAGTAAAGATGTTTATACTGCCAAAGATGCTATATTTACTTCAGGTACTCCCAATAGAACTAGATCAAGCAGTTATGAGTGTTGAGGAATGTGCATAAAATTGCTTTTTATTTGAGTTTGCTGACACACACACACACACCTGGACAGTGCCTGCAAGTTCTATGGGTTTTGGGAATGCTGTGTGCTTTGCTTGATGTGACTGTGTTGCTTGGAAGCTGCTGTTCTGCTGTTCTGCCTGCACTGGGAAGAAGAAGCCTGGGAAGAAGAAGGCATCTCCATTGCGGTCAGCCAAGGAGTGATAAAAACAACAACTTGTCCACCATTGAGGAATTACAAGCTAACACGTAGCCCTGAGAGAATCTGGTTTGCATCTGAAGAGACTGTTTCCTGTTTACAGCTTGGGACCAACATTCACACCTTGGCCCGATACATTCCTTGAGTTTAGAGGATTAGGTTTCAATAACCCCCCCTCCCTTTAGGTAGACATGTCATCTCCTAATAACCAATAGAGTTAGGTAATTAGAGGAAGGTGGGACCCAAGCAGGCTAGCGCCTCCCACCTGTAAATTTCCACTATATAATGCAGAGCACGTTTTTCACTCTCTGCTGCTGGATAGCCACTGGCTGCTGGATAGCCAACAAACTCTCCCCCACCTTTCCTTTAGGTAAGACTCTTTGTGTGTAAACTCTCTGGGATGTTATGCCAGGGATTTCATGCCCACATTAGCTGGCTTGTTCTAAGCAATGTGGAAGAGCAAGTAATCCCAGGGATCCTTTCCCTTAGCCTCCAGTCTTTTGATGCTACAGACAGAACTTCTGGATCAGGCAAGTATTGATGCATACCTACCCCAGACCCTTAGTAACTAAGTAACTATTTTGTATTCTTTTCTTTATTGCTAAAGGAACCTTATATGTATGAATGTGTGATTCTGTTTTGTATGTATGTGAAACCAAATGTTATTTAGTAAAGAGAACAGCTGATTTTACAGACACCTTTGTCACGTTGTCTCTTTGGGTTGGATTCTCATTCGGACTCCGCTTTCTCTGTATACACAGGCCGTAACCCATTAACATTTAGACCCACCCCTGCCGTACATGAGGTGGGTGAGGCTAACATGAGGAAATGGGATGAACATATTAAAAAATGGGTGTTTGGATGGGAAAAAGCAAGAATGGTTTAAAAAAACCCTAGTATATATGCCCCAAGATGACCTAGGATGGGGGTTACCATGTATACAAGCTTACTATGATGCATTTTAGCTAAAAATATTGGTGGAGTTAGAATGGAGGAAAGAGGACAAGTGGATAAGATTTGAATCTGATAAATAAGGGAGCAGGAAGTTATGGAATTTATACTAGAGATTTATGAAAAGAAATAAGACAGGCAGAGGGACCAAGGAAAACAGCCTTGCTTGTTTGGAAGAGGTGGGAAAAGGTATTGATGCCACAGACTTTGAAATGGATTCCACTTAGGTATATATGGGAGAAGGAGGTGAATCTGAAATTCTGGGAAGACCTGCAGGAGGAAGGAATATTAAGAGTGAAGGATATGTATAATAGCCAAGGGAATCCATTAATGCCTTAGGAGTTGAATCAAAAACTAGGAAACAGATATTGGTTAAATTCAATGGGATTATATTCTTTAATTAAACAAAATAAGTATAAAGAAGCTATTAAAAGGGAAGACAATAATATGGAACAAATAGTATATGTGAAAGAAATAAAAAAGGGTTGGCAGGGAAGATTTATTTAGAATTGGTGAAAGATAAGGAATTTATGTTTAGAAGCTTTAAAAACAAATGGAATAAAGAAAAACAAATCACTACTGAGTATGTCAATAAGTTAATGGTGAAGAAAATTAAGATAGAAAAGTATAGAGAACTCCAAAGAAAGATAATCTGGAAGTGGTACAGAACCCCTGCCCAACTGGCATATATGATAAAAGGGATGAAACCTAATTGCTGGCACTGTAATGCAAAAGAAGGGTGGTACTCTCACTTATGGTGGGAATGCCCAAAGGTGACAGATTTTTGGGAAAAGATACGGGGGAAAATAGCGCTATGTAAAGTCAACCTGGATATAGATGTAGATTTATTATTTATGGGTGTATTGGGAAATCATAGAATTGAGAAACAAAATCAGGATATTTTCAAAGTAATGTTATTAGCAGCACATGCAGTGATTGCATATGGTTGGAAGGAGAACTCAAAATGGACTTTAGAAAAATGGAACAAATATTTATATGAATATATACAATTGGACATATTGGAATGTTTAAAGCAAGATAAGATATGGACTGCAAAAATGAAGGCGATAAAAAAGAAATGGTCAGTATACTTTAAATGGATTTATAAAGGGGAAGCCAACAGGGGTATATTTGAAAAGTTGGAAAGAATGTGCTCGTGGTTGAAAATGTAATTTGAATAACATCAGGGCTATTTTGGGGCAG
>NW_015171553.1:139866-149191 GCF_001447785.1 Gekko japonicus
GGAACGAATATTTATATGAATATATACAATTGGACATATTGGAATGTTTAAAGCAAGATAAGATATGGACTGCAAAAATGAAGGAGATAAAAAAGAAATGGTCAGTGTACTTTAAATGGGTTTATAAAGGGGAAGCCAACAGGGTATATTTGAAAAGTTGGAAACAATGTGCTCGTGGTTAAAAAATGTAATTTGAATAACATGATGCTGGCCACCTTAGGGGGGGAGAGATAAAATAGGGGGAAAGAAGTATCAAAAATTTTGGAACTAAACTGTAATGTAATAACAATATTAAAGGTAAAGGTTCCCTTGCTCAAAAGCCAGTTGAATCCGACTCTAGGGTTGTGGTGCTCATCTCCGTTTCAAAGCCAAAGTGCCAGCGCTGTCTGAAGACATTTCCGTGGTCATGTGGCCGGCATGACTAAACATCGAGGCGCATGGAACGCTGAATAACAATATCGTGATACAATAATTTTTTAAAAAACAAACAAACACCAATACAGTCAACAGAGATAGCCATCCTACTAATCCCTAAATCCTATCTCCTCTGACCCTGGCACCACCCTGGTAAACTGCACTGTCTCCTTCAAAGTAATTTTGAGCATCTATCACCCTTCCCCACCCAACATCAAGCCACTCATACACTGGCAACTTTCTGAACCTCGGAAGTTTAAGCCAAGCATTCTGCATGTACCCAGCTTAATCCGGCTACTCATTACATTCCGGGCCAGCCCACCCCTGGTTCCCCAAAACATATTTAAACTGGCACCTTTGTGCAGCTCTTGGGCACCTATAAGAGTGTATCCTCGGACTCTGTCTGAGCCTTTAACATGAACTGCTGGTCAGCCATGTCCTCATTCTGCCACATGAATCCCAGACTTCAGGATCAGGTGAATATCACCCTAATCTAAAACCAACTCCCTTCTTGTCACTATCAATCACCTCTCTGTTTCTTAGCTCTGTGTGTTTTGATCTGTTGTTATTATTTTTGTGTGAGTGAGTAGTGTGAACTTTGCATTTATTCAGAATAAAACGCCATTTATTCAATCAAAGGTCCCTTCCTCCCACTGGTATCCCTCGCAATTTTATCCTCGTATACATAGAGTATCAAAGAACCCTTGTACATGTGTAGTGCCCTGCACGTCTGTAATCAGACCCAAGCAATTCATGTAACAGCACGACCAGGATAATACATACAACGAACAGGTAATACATACCATATTATTGACAATGGTCTGGGGAAGCAACACCATCTACCAGTATTCCTTATTTGAGTTAATTCATATTTCAGATATATTTATCATGCAAACTGAAGGGTCATAAGAACTTCACAGAAAAGCAGAGTCTTACTGGAGAAGTTTCCATGAGCAGTTTTTCTGGAGAGGTAGCATAGAAATGTCCTAAATAAACAACAGATTGGCTCTCCAATGCAATCATACAAGTTTTCACCATCAATTTGGAAAGCATAGCTACTTTATGTATTACAAACATATTTTCCTCAACCAACAAAAAAAAATTCTGGAATCTTGTAAAGCAATTATGCTCCTTTATAAGAGAGGCACTCACACAATTGTGGCTGAAATTCCAATTTAACAGGAAGTACAATAACGAACTAGATCTCCAGTCTCAACTGAACAGCAAATGCACATTCTCTGACCCTGCAGGAAACCTTCCCTTTATTACTGCAGTTTTTGTACTCTGAAAAGATATTGAGAAAAAGCCTTCTGGGTTTCATGATCTCTAAATGCAGTCACATAGTGGTTGTGCCCAAATTTTAATGTCAAAGGATTCAGGTCTGGAACAAATATGAAGGAATTAATTACTGCTAGATTGGTTAATGCTGCTTTATTTTTAACCTTCTGAGGGAAGAAAGCTTTGAAAGCATCTAAATAAGTCAATAATAATAAGTAGTAGTAGTAGTAATAGTAGTAGTAGTGGTAGTAGTGGTAGTGGTAGTGGTAGTGGTAGTAGTAGTTCAGACCAAGACAGCCAATATTAGAGATGTCCCAAACACTATGGTAAACAAATTCAGCAGACAAATATACCATGTTCAACAGCTGTGATTATTTTTGAGACATATCTCAGAACTCTTTGCATTGCGAGCATCTGACTCACAACTGTCAAACAGCTTTGAGGCTGTGCAATAGTTGTGGTGCTTCTGTTTTATTACCTCCTAACTTGCAAGCCACATTTGAGGTGAAATTCAATCTCCTACAGAATTACGAATGATTTACGTTAACTAATGTCTTTCACTGAGCAGTTGTGCTTCTTTGGAGTTTTATACTGCATGCCAGAAAGGGGGAAATATGTTCTTTTAGGACAGATACTATAGTATTAGGGCATGATCCAGATGAAAGTTTAAAAGGACTGCAGAAGGGTACAGCTCCCTTCAGTTGTTGCCAGCTCCAGTAGAGGAAAAACAGATTATTTTTTCTTCTTCACTGAAAAAAATTGAAAGAGTCTATTTTAGAACAAAGTAGGGTGCACACATGAGAGGATCTAAGCCCTTGTTCCAGTGTTTAAAGCATTTCTTCCTGGCCAGGCTCTGATGCCAGAAATTAGTTGGGTTGAAAGAAAAATCCTGAAACCAATGGAGTGTAGAGGTGTTTTCTGGTCTAGGGGTGTGATTACAAAATTCCGGAGCCATAAATGTACACAAAACTGCTGTTTTAGGTTGTTACAGCACCCCTGTCCTCCTCCTGTGTAGCCCTCAGCTAAATCACCTTCTGTGATTTTTAAAGGTGCATTCTTGGAGCTAATGTGTGACTCTGATCAAAGTGGTGAACCTGGAGACATCCTGAAAACAAACATATCATGTAGCTTAGCCCTCAGACTCCCATGCCCCAGCCCTTTGCTGCTACCTCGTCCTCCTCCAGGAGTTCCTTACATAGTAGTAGCACTAATTAAGATACCCCTACAGTGGACACCCAGAGTGAAGACATGTGTCTCATGGTGATCCAAAGAGGGGGAAATTAGCTTGTTACAGAGCTTCCAGCCACATAACAAAGGATTTTTGGTCAGTGCATATGGAGGTTTTATTCCTGCATAATATTCCCAGGAAAAATAGTAACAGAGACCAACCAATTCAAACTAAATGAAATATTTATTTACTAGCACTAAGACACACAATTAGAGATAGACCACAATTGCCATCCCTTTAAAATATAACTACACAAGTGAAGCCTAGAATAAACTCCCCTCTCCGTCCTAATGAACAAATGCACACACACAGATCTGAGAAGGGGGAGAGGATAAGGGGCAGAGGTTCTGAAGGGTCCCAGTTGTGTGAGAAGCTGAGAAACGCAGTGAGTCCTTGAAGTAGAAGTCAAATGAGGAGGGATAGGAGTCTGCAAAGCTGTTTGCCGAGGTATCCAGGTAGCTGATGGAACCTACCACACTTTTCACCAACCAGAGCTAGTTGTTTTATGAGTAGGGGGATTCTACAGCACAAACCCCTTCACTGCAGCCACAGGTACTCCCTTATGTCGTCTTACTCGGTGCGACATACAACTGTGCAGGGGCTTGCAGCTGCAGGGGACAGTGCGTCAGATTGCAGGTCCTCCCCACCTGAGCCCTGGACCATGCATCTGTAGGCAGAGCATGCTGGTGCTAGGTTGTCAGGACACTGTCTGGGGTAGGCCTCAACAACCAGGCCAACCTGATGATGGCATGTTCACTCAATGGTGGTGTGTGCAGCATGTGTAGTGTAGGCACAGTCATGGGTTTGAGGGAGGAAAGTGGTATGTTAGGGTGGTGAGCAACCCCAACATACTGGAGTATGGGGCCAGGCTTGTCCAGTGGATGTCAGTTCATCCCTCCCCAAGGCTGCCAGGAGATGGATCACCCCAACAGGCAGCCTGGGTAGCAGGACACCTCCTCCACCAGATGTGCTCCTGAACCTTCTCCTGCTCAATGTGCCCCTCTCACATTCTGCCTCGCTAGTGCCTCCACTGACTGCTCAGTGTCCTGTCCCCCAAACCAGGGACCCTCAAACATGCTCCCTCTAAGCAGTGGCAGTAGCCATTGGTGTATGGCCATGTTGTGGACCATTGCACAGATGGCAAACAGCTTGGACACTACCAGGGGCTTCATGGCCCACCACCTCCCATATTGTGGAGGCAATGGAATCACATCTTCTGCCGCCCAATCACTATGCATGTTTGGCAGTGGGCTTGGTTGTAGGCTGCGTAGCCTGGCAGATCATCTTCGGGATATGGTGTCAGCAAATATGGGAGCAGGGGTTACCCACAGTCACCTGGAGATGATGGAAGGAGACCTCTCAGGAATGATGCCCCCTGCTTAGTGGGTGCCACCCCTCCTGCACTACTGATCCAAAAGCCATCCTTTGCCCTCTGGCCAGGTGGCCAACAAGTGGTTGAAGCCAGATGCTGCAAAGATCTGGGTATCATGGATGCTGCCTGGGGACTTGACCGCAAGGTCCATAGAAATGCCCTATTGGTCACAGATGCCTGTATGTTCACTTTGTGGAAATGATGGCAGTTTTGGTAGACCAGCATCTCTTCCTGGGGAGCAATGAGGGTAATGTGTGTGCAGTCCACAGACCCACAACATTGGGGAAGCCCACCAATGTCATGAAACCTGCTCAGATGGGCACTAGCTCCTTCTCTTCCATGGGGAAGTGTGCATGATCTTGTAAGTGGGCCAGCATGGCATCCAGAAAGCTGTGAAGACAGCAGCTTGCTGAGGACTGAGACACCTCAAGGACCTCAACCACTACTCCTTGGAAGGATCCAGTGGGCAGGAATGTGAGGGAGAGCAGGACCTTCTGCAGGACGGGGATGACTTGTGGGGTGGGAGTTTGACCCAGGAGGGCTGGCCCCAGCTCCTTGCACAGGATCTGGATGGTTGCCCTGTCCAGGTAGAACTGATCTGGGAAGATGCTGTCTGACAGATGCAGGGAGCTGATGCGTGCCTGATAATGGTGGGTGCAGCACCTTTTCCACCATCACTGTCCCACCCAGACATAGAGCACTGGCAGTAGTGGGTGTGTTGCATGCCTAGCAGAGCAAGCAGAGGCAGGAGGGGGCACCATCCCAAAGATGGTTGGCCAGGATCTGTGGAAAGAGGGGGCTGTGTTCACTACAGTGAAAGGGTGGTTGACTCCATATGCCCCCAGATGGGAAGTTGCCCCGATACCCCCTTTTCCGACCCCCTCTTCCTCTAGACAGCTCTGCAGCGGGTGCATTCTACTCATGGCTACCCATTGTGGGGACATGGGAAGGCAGAGCAGGATCAAGGGAATCTGTGGCTTCCCATGGTGCCTTACCCTACCTTCACATTCCCCAACATGTGGATGGCATGACTGCAGCAACATCTAGTAGTGGCAAAGGCTACCGCCAGCTAAACTGCACTGCAACTGAAAAGACAAAGAGTAGGTCTTCATACCTCACTTTTCTCTACCCTAAGGAGTCTCAAAGCAGCTTACAATTGCTTTCCCTTCCTCTCCCCACAGCAGGCACCTTGTGAGGTCAGTGGGACTGAGAGTTCTGACAGAACTGTGACTGGCCTAAGGTCACCCAGCAGGCTTCATGTGGAGAAGTGGGGATTCAAACCCAATTCTCCAGATTGGAAGCTGCCACTTTTAACTGCTACTCCATGCTAGCTCAAAGGAGAGAAAAAGTCACATGCCAATTTATGGAGAAGGAAAAAAACATTTGGGAAAGGAGGGAAAAGCCACATGCTGATCTTTTTCTTCTTGTGCCTTGTGCAAGTAATAATGTTACTTGCCTCTAAAATAGGGGTGTTTTTCCTGTTAGCACAGAGCATCCCATGCAAGAGGGACTATACTTACTGAGAATTCCATCCCCATTTGGGTAGAAAACAAAAAAAAGCTCAAATTTGCTTTCCATTGAAGGAAGAGATTGGATTTATATCCCGCTCTTCACTACCTAAAGGAGTCTCAGAGTGGCTTACAATCCCTTTCCCTTCCCCTCCCCACAACAGACACCCTGTGAGGTAGGTGGGGCTGAGAGATAGAATCATAGAATGTTTGAGTTGGAAGGGACCTTGCAGGTCATCTAGTCCAACCCCTGCTGAAAGATAGCCCTACATATCTACAACATACCCGAAAGATGGTCATCCAGCCTCCGCTTGAAAACATCCAACGAAGGAGCATCCACCACCTCCTGAGGCAGACTGTTCCACTGCTCAACCACTCTTACAGTTAGGAAGTTTCTCCTGATATTTAGCTGGTAACGACTCCCTTGTAATTTCCACCCATTAGATCTAGTCTTGCAATCCGGAGCAAGAGAGAATAGATCTGCTCCATCTTCTACATGACAGCCCTTCAAATACTTGAAAACTGCAATCATATCCTCTCTAAGCCTTTTCTTTCCCAGGCTAAACATACCCAACTCTTTCAGCCTTTCCTCATAAGACTTGGATTCCAACCCTCTCACCATCCTGGTTGCCTCTTCTGGACACGCTCGAGCTTGTCAACATCCTTCCTAAAATGTGGTGCCCAAAACTGGACACAGTACTCCAGGTGAGGCCTGACCATAGCAGAACAGAGCAGAACTACCACCTCCCGTGATCTGGACACAATGCTTCTGTTAATGCATCCTAAGATTGCATTAGCTTTCTTCACAGCCACATCACACTGCAGGCTCATGTTTAGCTTGTGATCAACCAGAACACCTAGATCCCTTTCACATGTGCTGCTGTCAAGCCAAGTCCCTCCCATTCTATATCTATGCCTTTGATTTTTTGTACCTAAGTGTAGGACTTTGCATTTATCTCTATTGAAATTCATTTTATTTGTCTCAGCCCACTGTTCCAGTCTATCTAGATCATTTTGAATCCTGACTCTGTCTTCTTCAGAGTTAGCAATCCCACCTAACTTCGTGTCATCTGCAAATTTGATAAGCATCTCTTGAGAACTGCCCTTGAGAGAACAGCTCTGAAAGAATTTATTACTGACCTAAGGTCACGCCAGCAGCGGCATATAGAAGAGTGGGGAATCAAACCCGGTTCTCCCAGATTAGAGTCTGCAATCCTAACCACTACAACAAACTGGCTCTCCTAAAGAATGAATTAAGGATCCAAGCAAATGCAATAACTATAATAAAGCAAACAAATATAATTCTAAACAAACAAAATATAATGAATCCAAATAAAATTTTGGTGCACACCTCTAATTGTAATCTGTCAGTGTCACAGCACACTACTATCCAGCTTCCTTGAACAAATGCAGTTGTAATCGCTCCTATTGATCCTACAAACTCTGTTTGTCTTTGTATTCAAAGAAGTGTACCCACTGCTAAAGAAAGAGATTCCATCATTAAAGCCCTGACAGCCCCGGGGCTTTCACATTTGCCTGGCCTGAATATGTAGCTCCAACTCAGTGCTCCTCATACACAACCAAAAAGGAACAGAATTGTCTCAGTAATACTAGTGCAACCCTGCTGCTAGCAATGGGGTATTAAGCTGTGTACAAATAATGAGAACACTGGGAATAGAAAAGGCAGGCAAGAGATTATTAGGTAATAAATTATCACTGCACCAGAAGGATTCAGCACTATTTTTCCTACTCCCACACTGTTTTCTCTAAGATCTCAGGAATGCGACAGTTTTACAAATCAAAAAGGTTGCATTTATTAAAGTCCCCTTTTTGTATGTTTTCAAAACAATTGTTTAGAAATATGCCTGGAATAAGGTATTTGGGAGAGGTCTGAAGAATTCATCACTTAAGGAACATGCATTTCTTTGTAGTTCCCTCACCACTCACCAATTCTGGGCTTATTCATTGATGGTACCCCTTGTCTTTTGCTTATACAGAGAAAGCATGGCAACATTGCTACCCAAATGGCCCATATGTGTATATACGCTGACTAAAGGAGCATCCTCCTTTTAAGGGGTTAGAAGCCTATACATTAACGTGTACCAAAAAAACCCCAGTATTTTTCAGGTTTGGGTATATTGAACTCAAAAAATATTGGTATTTCCCAATATTCCTGAATCTCAGTACCGGTATGGTATTTGGGTTCAGTAAATATTTGGGATTAACATTTTTTTTGCTACATTATACCCTATAAGGACCCTACAGGAGCCATTATAATCAATGGTCCCCATAGGGTAAAATGGAGAATCAATCCATCCAGGGATATCTGGGGCTATGTGGGGACTGTTTTTTGAGGTAGAGGCACCAGATTTGCAGCATAGCTGCTGATGCCTCTCCTCAGCTCCCCAAGTTTAAAAAAGATTGGACCAGGGGGTCCAATTTTATGGGCCTTAGAAGAAGGTTCCCCCATCCTCCATTGTTTCCAGTGGAAAAAGGCATTTAAAGGGAATGCTTTGTTCGGAAGCTGTTTAAAGGGACTACAATCCCTTTAAACACCCTTTAACACCAGCTATCCAGCTATTCGAGATTTTTCAGGCTCAACCATATCAGATAACCGGATAAATACCCCAGATGATATCTGGCTGGAAAGAAACCCTGAAAAATACCAGTAAGGTATTTTTTTGGGGGCAGAGGGGTTCTGTCTTGGATAAACCAAATGCACACCCCTACTATATTCACATGTATTCAGGGCAAGTATTACTGGGACCATCTTGCTTGTCTCTACCAAGGTCCAACATTTGATCTAATGCTCATAAGGGTGTGCAGATTGTTAGAATAGACAGATATTGGTATAAAGTTAAGGGGAAAAAATAATAGAAAGGGGAATTAGTAAAATGGATACAGAGCATGCATACACACCAGAGCTTTTTTCCTAGGGGAATGCACCAGAACGGAGTTCCGGAACTTCTTCAACAAAATTATTTTAAAAATGCTTAAAAGTTCATGAGTTTTCAGTATACAGATTGAAAACTTAATTTCTCTCTTGAGAGTTCCAGAACCTCTTTTTCAAAAAAACAAAACAAAACAAAACCCTGATACACACTAAATAAATGTTCCACAAATCCTAACTCTACTAAATCCTAACCTAAGTAAATTTTACTAATATATAGTGTGGGGAAAGGAGAAATGAGGAAGGGAAACATACCAGTTTGGTCCTGTGGTTGAAGTCCAATGTGGTTTGCCAGTGAGAGGAGGAAGCCACCTAGGTAAAAGTAGGGTGGAAGAGAGGAGTGCAGTCTGTTCAGATGCCTGTGCTGAGATGGCCAGGTCAATGCAAAGTCATGCACACCTTCCCCCAAGATGTGTTTTCACTGAGGGTTTGGAGCCAGTTGCTGGAGCCCAGTGTTGAGATGGGAACCAACTGCTGGAACACACACAAAAAAAGATGTGATTCTTTACACTTTACACCTCAAAGGTGTGAAGATATCGAGGGAAATAAGATACTTTTCAAAATGGATTAGAACA
>NW_015171553.1:149246-168924 GCF_001447785.1 Gekko japonicus
GTAGATATTTCTTCTTTGATTAAGTTTTATGGACCAAATGGGATAACTGCTAGTTTATATGGTCACCATTTATTTGGATTGAATTCCAAAGGAAAACATAGCAAAGGAAATAAATATATCCAAAATGGAGACTGATGAGTTGATGTGTCCTTCCTAACTCACGGATCCTGTTAGTGTTTGTGGAATGTTGGATTTAATTAACTGAAAAGCAAGAGTCCAGTAGCACCTTAAAGACTAACAAAATATGTGGCAGGGTATGAATATCACTGCTCATTTCTTCAGTGATTCACGAAAGCTCATACCCTGCCACATATTTTGTTAGTCTTTAAGGTGCTACTGGACTCTTGCTCTTTTCTACTGTTACAGACAGACTTTCACAGCTACTCACCTTAATTAACTGAGACTATTATTAACTTTGAATGGGGAGGAGTGAGCTCTCTTTCATTTGTCTCTTATCATGCATGGTGGTAGTTGCATTACATCCTTTCTTTGGTGTGATACACTGTGTGGTGTTTCCCTTCTGCTCCCAGATTAGAGAAATACATTTCTATCTACTATCTACTGTTCCAAACTTTGGTGTGGGCCAAATTCAGAAATAAAATAAAAGGATGCATAGCCATTCTGAAGGACTGATGAAGGGATTTGAGCTATGTACTCATGCACTGCTCCAAGAGTCTACTAATGGGGTAATAACATGCAGTAACAGCATCAATGTCACAACGATACTACGCTTACACTGTGAACAGGATGAAGTGACTGTATCTTCCTCAGTTCTGAACCCCTTGTACAGTGACCAGGAGAGTACTATAGGGAGGAAATATTTCTCCTTCCATTTTCAGTAAAGGGGATTATTAAGAAAATATCAATTCTGGTGAAGAATACTGGAGAACTCCAAGGCCCACACTATTTTGTATAATTTTGCTTGGGTCCAATACAACTAATGTGTGAAGCCAAACAGTATCAAGGGCTAATGTGTGAAGCCAGACAGTTACTGAACCAATGGTAAATGTGTTATCCAAGCAAACAAAACTAATAACAAATCTAAATGTGATTTTAATTTAAAATAAAAAATAAAGCATAGAAAGCCAATCTAATCAAAGCCTAAAAGTCTAAAAAACCACAGTATAATACAGCAAAACAAAAACCAGTAAAATGTAATAGAATTCAACAGAATTAAAAAATCAGCCCCCAGCTCCCTCCTGAAAATTAATCAGGTAAAGCCACAAAACCCACAATCGCTTCTCCCCATCTCTATCCCTAACTACACCCTCCTCTGGGAAAGGACAACAGGAATTTTAAAAACTAACTAATAAAATTAGCTAATAAAAATGTAAATCAATCGATAGGCCGCCGGAGCTCGACGAGAGTAGCTGTGTGTGGAGTTACTCTCCGACACAATTACTGTACCAGGGCTCTTTACTCTCAATTTGGTGACTGAGAGTCACCGAGTCCCCCACTAGATAGTGGGGGAGCAAGGAGCATCTTCAACAACAACTGAGGAGCAAACAGCTGTGGAGAAATTGAAGTTGCTCTGAAGCGGGAGAGCCCAGAGGGAAACCTGAAGAAAACGCCGGGGAGAAAACTGAGCATTGCGGTCACGAGAGCTAGGAACAACAGCTAGTAACAAGTCTAAAGACCAGCAACGGATAAGTATTATTTTCAGGGTTGGAACCAGTTTATAATACAAACTACAGGAGGAGAGACGGAGGAAAAGCAAAATTATTAACTTCTATGCCCTTTTCTCAGGGTAATGGAGAACCAAAATGGAGAATAGTTGGCTACAAGCGTAAGGGGGCAAAGGGAAATGTAAGGAGAGAAGTGAGGAAAGGAGTGCAGACCACTTCGGAATTAACCAATTTTGCTTGCTTGTTTGCTATTTGTCTTTTTGCAAGGAATTTGGGAAGGAGAACTGCGGGGGAAGTTTACAGGCGAGGAGAGCATCCGGGAGCAAAGAGGCTGTTCGGGAGCAAGAATCTCGAGAAATAAAAGGGAAGTGGCCGGAGAAGCGATAAGACGACGGAAGGGATTAGGTGGAGATGGGCAGGAGATAAAATGTAAAACTGACCTAATTCGGTGTTTATTGTGCATCTCTGTCGCAGGAAATCTTGGAGGAAGGAGGACCCAGAGGTAAAACTGCATGCGAGGAGCAGGTTCGGAAGCAAGAAAATCGAGTCTGAAAAGGGAAGAGGCGGAGACGGAGCAGACGGAGCAGAGACGGGCGGAAGTGGTGCCTCAGAGCTTCGGAGCCACATGGAAGTGCTGACAAGGGTCGGGAGAGCTACAGAAAATTCAAACCAGAGGGAAACAACCTATCCAGGAAAACACTAGAGGTGCGGGAGAGTAGGAAAATAACAAACAATTGGGAGTTGGAGAATTGGAGGAAGCAAAGGAAACAAAGTGGACTGAAAACAATTAAATATTTGACAAGCTGTATAATTTTTTGTTGTACTGCATAATTCTTTGTTGTATTGATTATCCGAAAGAACTGTTGGGGGGTTTCTCTGCTAAAAGAACGGTGGATGTAAAGAGGGAAGGGAAATTGAAGGGGCAAAAGAATTGAGACAACTTAATAGGGAAGGAAGCAGCAGGAAAATAAATAGGTAGAAAAGCTAAATATTGGGAAGCAGTAAAGGGTAGGTAAGGGAAGGTTAGGGTGCAGAAAATAAAAAAAAGGAAATTAACAGATAAAAATATATTGACTAATAAACAAGCATTGATCAACAAACAAACAAACATTAAATTAAATTAACTAAAAATAGAAGCAAATGTAGTACGTGAATAAATTTCAAAAATTGCATTTAAATAAGCGGATCAAATTACAAACTAAAATTATAACACACAAATATAAAAAGCTTGGTAAGTGGGAGATGGCTTCAGGATTACCACCAAGAAAAGGTTCGGTACCCTCGCCTAAAATTCAAACGAAGCTACAACAGGCAACAAATCCCACGATAACTACAACAATGGAAGATTTGAAGGCAGATTTAAAGGACTGGGTACATGATATAGTAACCCATACAGTACAATCTTCAGTTAAAGAAGCAGTAGCCTCAGCAATAAAGGAAACAATGGAAACTATTCTACCCAACGTGATGAAGAAAGAACTCGAACCAATCAATACTAAAATGGAAGCAATTTATCAAGAAACAGAAGAAATCAAAAATAAACTTGATCAATACAAACATGAAATAGACACAAATACTAAAGGAATAAAGAAAGTGGAAAAAGGAAATCAGGAATTACAAGAAGAATTATGGGAGCACAAAGCAAATATGGAAAGAATAGAACAGTCCCTAATTGCTTTGGAAATGGAAAAGGCAGCAATGGTGATAAGATGTCAGAATATACCAGAAACAGAAGGGAAAGACCTGAAGGAAGAGATGGTGACTCTACTATCAGAAAAATTAGAACTAGGTGCAAAGGAAGAAATATCTAGAGACATTGACGCGGTATATAGAAAGAATACATCCTTTGCGAAGAGAAATAAGACACCAAGGGAAATATATATTAAATTCAACAGAAAAGACTTGCGGGATAAAACATTAAGAAATGCTGACCAAAAAGCAGTATTCGTGGGAGAGGAAGAAATAAAATTTCTGAAAGACACGCCATGGAGGGTCAGAGAGAAAAGATTTCAGTATGCAAATCTGACAAGATTACTGAGACAGAACAATATAACCTATAGATGGCTGCTGCCTGAAGGTCTGCTATTCACATTTCAAGGAAAAAGATTTAATATAAACTCAATCTTCAAGATGGAAAACTTCCTAGAAACATATGGGGAAGATCTTGGGAAACAGAGAGAAGAAGAAGACTCAGAACTATCAGAAGAAGAGGCCCCCGAAGAGAAAATAGAAACACAAGCCACAGTAACGAGAGAAAAGCAAGAAGCAAAAAAGAAAAGGGGGAAAGGGAAATCAGGTTATACGGCCTCAAATATACTAACAAGACTCCAAGATAAGAAGAGAGAAAGAAAACATAAAGGAAAAGAAGATGGAGAATTGGAAGAAGACTAAGCTAATTTCTGTAAATGTAAATGGACTAAATGGTCCACAAAAAAGGAGTAAAATTTTTCATCAATTAACCAGGCTAAACTTAGATATAATCTGTCTACAAGAGACACATATAAAAAAAGGAGAGGAAAAATATTTAAAAGAGAAAAAATTAGGGATTTTATTTTCAGACTCAGACCCCAAAGAAAAGAAAAAAGGTGTGGCAACATATGTTAAAGAATATTTACAGCCTAAAGTTTAGTTCTAAAGATGGAAGAATATTAGCGATATCCATTAAAAGACAGGAGAAAAGAATGCTAATAGTCAACATCTATGCACCAAACCAAAAGCAAGGGAAATTTTTTAAGACATTACAAAAAAGCCTATCAGAAATCCAACATGAGGAAATGTGTATAGTAGCGGATTATAATTCCATAGTTGACATTAAATTAGATAAAAAGTCACAGGATGTGAAGAAAAAAGTGAAAGGAAACTTAATACCAAAATCATTTTTGCAGATAGCGGAAGAATACACCCTGGTAGATATATGAAGAACAAGAAATATCACTACAAAAGACTATACCTTTTACTCAGCTCGACACAAGGCGTGGTCAAGAATAGATATGGCATGGACATCAGCATCCCTAATTAAAATGATAGAGGAGGTAGAGATATTGCCAAATACCTTTGCGGACCATAGTCCAATTTTGTTAACCATGCACACAACACACAGGAGCACAAGATGGGCAATGAATTTGAATTTACTAGAAGATAACAAGATAATGGATAAGGCCAGAGAAATAATTAATGAGTTTTTTAGGATAAATTTACAACAAGGTACCCCTAGAGAAATAATATGGGATGCCTTTAAGGCATATATGAGAGGATGGTAGATCAACCAAGGATCGTGGGGGAAAAAACAGGAAATCAAGGAGCTAGAAATGATAAAAGAGCAAATCGTAGAAGAAGAGACTAGGATGAAAAGGAGTGTAGCAAAGGATTTAAGATAATAAGGTTACAACATCAATTGAATTTAATACTGACGAGGGATCTAGCAAAGAAAATAGAATTATCAAAATCATATTACTTTGAAAATGGAAACAAACCAACTAGATGGCTTGCATATAAACTTAAAAAAGAAAAAGAAAGGAAAATAATTAAGGTATTAAAAGATGAGAACGGAACGGAAAGAACTAAACAACAGGAGATAAAACAGATAGTAGAAAAGTTTTATAAAGAGCTGTATAAAAATCCAGATATAATAGAAAAGGAAGTACAAGAATATCAAGAAAAGTGGGAAAAGAAAAAAATTAATAAACAACAGATAACTCGATTAAATGAACCCATTATGATGTGTGAGGTAATAGAAGGTATTAAGAACGGGAAGAAAAGGAAAACACCAGGTCTGGATGGTATCCCCTTAGAATTTTACCAAAAATTCGAGGACCAGCTAGTAGACCCATTTAAAGCCACATTAAAAAATATAATGGAAGTGGGGAAGATGCCAGCGTCATGGAATGAAGCTAAAATCACATTGATCCATAAACCAGGTTCGAATGAAGCAGAAATAAAAAATTATCGACCCATATCCTTACTAAACACTGACTATAAAATCTTTACCAAAATCCTAGCAACCAGATTGAAAGAAGTCTTAGGACAAGTAATACATAAAGATCAATCGGGATTCCTGCCAAAAAGAAAAATCCAAAATAACAAGAAACATAATTAACATTCTAGATTACTATGAACAGCACCCGGGAAAACCAGTATCACTAATGTTGTTGGACGCTGAAAAAGCATTTGATAACATAAACTGGAGCTTTATGCTACAGAGATTTAGAAAGTGGGATTGTGGAGAAAAATTTTTCTCCATGATCCAAGCAATATACACATCACAATCTGCAAAAGTCATAGTCAATGGTGAAGTTACAAACAGCATCCCAATACAGAAGGGCACGAGACAAGGGTGCCCACTATCTCCTTTGCTATTCATTTTTCCACTGGAAGCATTAATCGACAGGATCAGAGAAAATGATGATATTCAAGGTCTGAAGGTAAAAGGAGAAACATATAAACTACAAGCTTTTGCAGACGACCTAATATTTGTAACGGAAGAACCAGAAAACTCTTTAAAATATTTAATAGAAGAGATACAAAAATTTGGCAGAGTAGTGGGTTTAAAAATAAACTTCCAGAAAACTAAAATAATAACAAAAAACTGTGGGAAAAATTTAACCCAAATGATTAAAGAAAACACAAAGATCGAAATAGCGCAAAGAGTAAAATATTTAGGAATCTGGATAACAGGGAATACATCCACTCTGTACCAAGACAATTACAAGAAATTACTAAAAGAAATAGAGGGGGATTTAAACCGATGGGAGAATTTGCATTTATCATTATTAGGTAGGATTGCTACAATTAAAATGAATGTATTACCACGGTTTCTCTTTCTAGCACAAAACCTACCAATATTAAAAACTTATGAATATTTTACAGACCTAAACAAAATAGTAAGAAAATTTATTTGGCAATCAAAAAAACCAAGAATAAATTTGACAAATTTACATAGGCAAAAAGAAAAGGGAGGATTTGCTCTACCAAATTGGCAGTTATATTACTACGCAGCATCCATGGAATGGATAAAAGAGTGGGTTAAACTAGAAAATAATAGATTACTTGCATTGGAAGGAGCTGGCTTGGAAATGGGTTGGCACGCATACCTTTGGTATGGTAAGGATAAAATTAAATCTAATTTTCATATTCATATAATTAGAAGTGCATTGATCAAAGTCTGGAATGTGGTAAAGAAAAGTAACTATACAAAAACACCATCATGGATATCTCCTTTAGAAGCATTTACTTTACCTTCTCTAATAATAGGTAAAAAAAGAGAGATATATGGTAATCTGTTAACGGAAGAGTTAGAAATAAAATCAGAAGAATTGCTATTAAAACAAAAAATTGTATTGACACCATGGGAAAAGAATATAATAATATCAAGGTATAACATAGATAAAAAAATAGGTTTTTACAGAAATCAAACAGAGCTAGATAAAATCTGGCTCTCCACGAATGATAAACTTATCCAAAAACTCTATATGAAATTCCTCGAAGATGCCTGTTTAAAAGAGAACAATCAAGATCTCAAAATAAGATGGGAGAAAGAAATAGATCATAAAATAGATGAAAACAATTGGCAAAAAGTATGGAACTCGATCAAACTAACTAGAGCAGTTCCACTTAAGGAAAATATCTACAAGATGTATTATAGGTGGCATTGGACACCTAATAAAATAGCAAAATGTTTTCAGAACGCCTCAAACAGATGTTGGAGGTGTAAAAAAAATGTGGGGACATTTATGCATATCTGGTGGAACTGTATTAAGGTACAAAGTTTCTGGTAAAAAACTGCAAAAAATCTTAAACAAAAAACTAAAGATTAAATTACCCTTACTCCCAGAGATATTTTTACTAAATATGATCCCGGACACGATAAAAAAAAACACAAACAGATACTTATATTCACATTAACAGCGGCACGAATTTTAATTGCAAAAAGATGGAAATCCAAAACTCTACCCTCAATTAAAGAACTGAAAATTAAAATCTTGGAAATTGCGGAAAGAGTAAACATGGAACTAAACCATAGACCGGAACAAAAATATTGGGAAAAATAGGAAGGAATATACAGCTGGTTGAAGATAAGGAAGAGAGAAATTAATGGAAGCTAGGCTAGCAGAAAGGGGAAATGAATTGAAGTATAGGCACTGTTAATAGAAAATATTTGAAATTAAAATTAAAACGGGTGGCAAATTTTTATAGATACAATATATGGTTGAAAAACAAGAAAGAGATGTCTAGGTTGACGGACAACTATATGTCATGGAAAATTGTTAAACGGTATAAAACAATGTAAGAAAAATCCAATAAAAATATTTATAAATTAAAAAAATGTAAATCAATCAAACGTGGTCCAGAAGATAGATCCAGGTGGGCAGCCATGTTGGTCTTAAAGGTGCCACTTTGTTCTATTGGTCCTAAAAAACAAGGATTCAAACAGGAGCCAGGGTCTAGAAGAGCAAGAGCCAATCTCCAAGCCTTTCTTAGCCAGCAGCACACAATGAGCAGTAGTGTAAATGGCTATCCAGAAGAAGAAGAAGAAGAGATTGGATTAATATCCCGCCCTTCACTATCCAAAGGTGTCTCAGAGCGGCTTACAAACTCCTTTCCCTTCCCCTCCCCACAACAGACACCCTGTGAGGTGGGTGGGGCTGAGAGAACTCTGACACAAACTGCTCTTTTTCAAGGACAGCTGTGCCAGAGCTTGTGACTGACCCAAGGTCACATCAGCAGGTGCAAGCGGAGGAGTGGGGAATCAAACCCGGTTCTCCCAGATTAGAGTCCACACACTTAACCACTGCACCAAACTGGCTCCAGGCCTGCAGGCACTAAGTTTTTCCCCTTCTAGACCTATCTCCCCTCTGCTCTTGGCCAAGAAGGGTTACTAGGTTGCCTATGGGCAACTCTACCGATCCCTGTTTCCTTTTCCCATCTCCATCCTGTCTTTCGATAAACCAGGAGAACAAATCAACCAACCAAACAAACAAACCTGCAGGCAGACTGAAGAAGCTGAAAAGCGCCCTGACAACTCCAATATTTCCCAGTATCAGTAGGACTTAAAATACAAGAACTGAGAAATATTGGGGGTGCCTTTTGTAATATCACATATTGCTGATTCAATGAGATACAGGAAATACTGGACATTATAGTGGGTCAGCAATATCCAATTGTACACACGTAGTATGGGGTAACTCTTCATAGGAAAGTGCTCTCAGACTCCTGTTTTCTACATCTCTTCAAGCCCTTGAACTGTTCTCATAGGAGAGCTAGTAATTTGATGATCCCAGCTATTAAGGCCTTGTTGCTCAAATTTCATATAACGCTAAGATACTGGTAAGTTATCCAAAACCTTTTTACCTTTCTTGAGTCCCTCCTGGTGTATTGTTTTATACTGAAGTTGGTCTTCCCTCTATCTGGACCCATATTCAGAAATCACTGATCATAAATCACTGCATTTGGTTGAGGGCAGCAACGGTTTTCTACCTGTCTGGTGTGCCTGTATACTGCCCCCCCCCGCACCATGAGGCAGTGGCGTAATTGGTAGCTTAACGCATCTTATCAGGTTGTTTATTGTATTTTTATCATACTTTTACTGTTCTTATATTATTAAACTAATATATAAGTGTTTTTACTGATGTACACCACCCTGAGCCCTGTTTTGCTGAGGAGGGTGGTAAATAATAAATAAACCACATGAAAATAAGGCAGCAATACTATGCATCATTACTGCAGAATGGGTCCCACTGAAATCAGTAGTATTACTACACCACCACAACTACAGGACTGAAAGTTGTACACCTAATACTCAGATGCCTAAATGATGCTTGTTAGAGGAGTTAAGAGAACTAAAAGGAAAAAATGCCTGGTGAAGAACCGTCACCACCTAGGGTGCTGGTAGGATGACCCAACCCCTGTATGAATTGTGGCTGTAGTTAGGGAATGTAACAGGTGACTAGCACTACTAATTGTAAACCGCCCAGAGACCCCCATGGGGGGGTTAGGGTGGTATATAAATCGAATAAATAAATAAATAAATAAATAAAGACTGAGTTTGGATTATAGGTCTGGTTGGGGGTTTGATTGGGGGAGGTTGTTTATTTTTAAACAGTTTTTAAATTGTATGTTCATCTTTCATAAGTAATATGCTTTGTTTCTTGAATTCCTTGAATGGGAACAAGGCAAGAAATAAGTATTTTAACAAATAGTCACACGATGAATCCAGCAGAATAACTGTAGAACTGCCTTTCTCTGATTTTTTTTATTTTTATGAACATGAAAATCTGCCTGGAAATCTGGGGGCCCAGCTGTTATAGTCAGAGTATCCTTAAGGAATCTTCCTAGTCTACAGCTTCTTATTGGATCTAATGTTTAAAATGTATTACCCGAATGCAATCATTTTTCATGCATGCATCCCTAAGTAGCATGCATACACAGAGTGATTTCTGAAAAACTCAGAAGGGATTTCAAAGAAATGTTCTAATGATTTTCAGTACAATTTTTGCTTTTGTTTTAATTAGGCAGTTTACAAAACTCTAGCCATGACTCACAGGAACAGTTTTATCAACTGGTGGTGGTACCATATGTGTTATAATTGTAATACAATGAGGTAGAACTGGAAACAGAAGCTAGAATGGATGCAAGGGGCACATCTTTTGAGCAATGGCCAAGAATTTCATCAGAGAACTAATACATCAAAGAAAGTGATAGGATCACAATGATTAGCTGAAGGAGTCCATAGAGCACAAAAATAAGGGCCTTTTCAAAGCTGCAAGCACCCTATGATCTTTCATTCAAGAAAAGTTAAGATATCAACAGTAATTAAAACTAGGAGTTTATATATATTGTATTGAACTCTTTGAAAAAAGGGCAGTATATAGTGAAGATGTGTTGTTTTTTTAGGCTGGTTATAGGTTCATATTAATAATCTAACATTGAGCTCAAGATTGTTTGTTGAGCAACAAGCTATTAAGTTCAGTAGGTTTTTCACACCTCCTTCAAAAATGTCTTGCTCTTTTGCCACAGAGAAGATGGGTTCACCCTACTGGCTGACCTACAGGAGATCATTTAATATTGGGCGGACAGACTAAACAAATATTTTGTCTGCTTTTTCTTACTAAGCCATGATTATCCATGCTTGACTATCCACTGGCTGGACTTGTATTTTGTTCATCAGTCCTGAACAGGGAGCTGATTTTTGATGAACTGTTCCTCAGTTCAATGACCTGTTCATGGCTGCTTCACTATATTCCTTTCTAACTAGGCAATACAGAAAAATCGGCTTTTTGTAGATGTGTATCCTAACACAGCCTGATTGAGTCCTACTCTCCCTATCCTTGCTGCGCCACCGCTGTGCTCAGTAGGTAATTATTTAAATAGTTAATAAGTTACAAATCGTATAAATCTATCATAAACAACACTGTGTTTTAAAAAATCCTACAGTTCAGTGTTTTTCTAAGTAGTCCTTAGTGACATTAATCATCAATTTGGATCAGCAGTATTTTCATGCATACACAGTTTTGAAAAAATCTGATGCAAAACTGTTTGGCAGGCATTTGGAGTATTCATTGTCAAACCAAACAAAATCAGTGACTGGATGATCACAGCTGAACAAGTAAGTTCCATGGAAAGACATTTGACATTATGGTATCTGTAACTATAATGCAGAGGGAAGGTGGCATGCTATAGACTGAACTCCTCAGATCACAAAAGCTAGCAGAGTTGGTACATAGATGGGAGGCCACCAAGGAATAATTGGCAGAGGAATGCAATAGTAAAGGACCTCTGCTTTTCACTTGCCTTGAAAGTCCCTCACTGAGGGTACCATAAGTTGGTTTCAACTTATGGTTAACCAATGAAACAAAGGCTGTGTTTCTTCTTATAAAACCTAGCTTTGGGGGTTGGCATAAGGCCAATCTACACCTACGATCCATCCCCTTCTCTATACCTATAGTTTGAAGGGTTGTGAAGCATCTACCTAGAGGGGAGTGGGGCGATATTCAAATTCTACCCTACAATTCAATGGGAGCCATGTGGCAAGGTGTCAAAGTTACATTGCCATAGTAACCTTTGACTTGCAGATGCTGGCCTGGCCCAAGAAGGCAATAACAGGATGTTGTCTTTTGTGATGCCAAACCAGATACGAGGGGTTACATGTTATGCAGAAGATCTCCGATGGTGGGAGAGTTGTAGTTCCCAGGACATCATGAGGCTGAGCTTAATGGCGAATGTCTTCTTTGTCCCAAAGGAGGCTGGGAAGGTTTGAGTATGCGTGTGTCCATTACCATACTCATAGCAGGCCCTGCACATTGCAGCTTCCAGATGCAAGCATGGAGGCGAAGCAAGCAAACCCAAGGCACACAGCATTTCCCAATCCCACATACACAAATGCAGAGACATTTACATACATGCAAGCATCAGCATAGCACAAATAATATATTCAAAGCACACTTGGCAACAGACTCCTTAAGGTAGAGGAAAGCGGGGTATAAAAACCTACTCTTCTTCTACTTCATCTATTGCTAATGGTGTGTGTCCAACCATGGGGTTTTCCTGCATTCCTCTCTGCTTCTTTAACTTCTTCCAATACCATAAGTATCATTCCTGATGTTGTGGGACACATGTGAAGAACCCTCCAGGTTGGAGATTGGAAAAAGGAATGACAAGTGAATGAAATCGCTCCTTTCTGCAAGCACAACTCCACTGAGGAAATGAATCAATTTAATCTATTTGTTTTTCCTCCCTCCTGTCTGCTGACTTGCATGGCTGTTTCTACACATGGCTGTTTCTCACAACCCCGGGAATGTTCTAGGGATTAGAAGGGGCTGCAGGAAAATTCTGTGTGCCTTCCATGCACAGCTGTTTGGATACACAGCATTGTGTTCTGATGCCTTCACTATTGTAAACATTATTCCCAGACCCAGTTCACAGTGCATCTGTTGCCTCCTCTCATGCCAATACTATCCAGCTCAAGGACATAATGCCCATTACTTCCTGTTCTGCTGATGGCTAGGTGTGAGATGAGCCCATGAAGTGCATGCCTTCATCATGCTGCCCAAAGCAATTGCTTGGGTAGCTTGGCCAGAGAGCCCCCCCCCCCGACTGCATTGCTTTTGCATGGATAATATAATCTACTTGGCAGCAAAGGCATACACTTGCAGCAGCAAAATCCAGAAAAGTACACTGGATATCTAAATACAAGTAGAAGTCCTCGTTCACAGTTGCCAAGGAATAAATCACAAAGTAGAATCATAGAATCACAGAACCACAGAGTTGGAAGGGGCCATGCAGGCCATCTAGTCCAGGGCTGTCAAACTCATTTGTTATGAGGGCCAGATCTGACATAAATGAGACCTTGTTGGGCCGAGCCATGTGTATCATAAAATGTAATGCCAGGTAGCGAAGGTATAAACTTTATAAAAGACACAAACACAATGGGTTTTTTTTAACTTAAAATAAAAACATGCTTAAAACATTAGCACTCTTGCAATATTTTGTTTATTTGTGTCTGATAACTGACACCTCTTGCTCTGAATTATTGCATCAAAATGTCTGTGCTGTTGCAATCTTGAGTATGCTCACAAGACTCCATAGCTTAGAGGGAACATTTGTTATGACATTTGTTATGACCTATATTTTGTGCCCATTTAATCACTGCTTCTTTTACCACCTCATCATGCATTTTCACAACTAATAACATTTTATAAAAGAGTTTAATATATTTCCCATCAACACATCACCAAATTTTATCTATTTCTACAGGTGCATCATAGAATCCCATCATTTTGTCTTTCACATATCTGGACTCTATTTGTGCTCTGGACTCTATTTGTGCAGCCCTTCAATTACTTAAAGAGAGCAATCATGTCCCCCCTCAGCCTCTTCTTCTCCAGACTAAACATTCCCAAGTCCCTCAGCCTTTCCTCAGAGGGCTTGGTCTCCAAGTACTAAAATGATAGACATAGAGTATTCTTAACCATGAGGGTTACTATTAAGTGTCACATTCAAAATAATACTAAGTACTCTCCTGCTCAGCAGGATATGTAAAAAGAGATTCCTGCATTGTTTGTTTATTCAAGGTGGGCAGCCGTGTTGGTCTGAAGCAATAGAACAAAGTTAGAGTCCAGCGGCACCTTTAAGACTAACAAAGTTTTATTCAAGGTGTGAGCTGAGGAAGTGTGCATGCAAACAAAAACTCACACCTTGAATAAAACTTTGTTGGTCTTAAAGGTGCCACTGGACTCTAACTTTGGTACTTGGAAGGAAGACCACCAAGGAAAACACTGCAGAGGAAGGCAAGGCCAAATCAACTGACTTACTTTGAAAGCCTATTGCTAACATCACTATAAGTCTATAAGGGTCACATTAATGCAAGAAGTTCCCTCTTTCCCAAAGATCAGGCACTTTAGTTTCTAAAACAGTTTTATTCCACTAAAAGTCTAATTAAGCAGGAAGCACAGATAGTTAGGAGACAGCATACAGAAAAAGGAAATATAGTGGGGATGGCTAGAGAAAGCTAACATAAATCGCAGTTATTTAGAGTTAATTTACATGCTCCTTGGTTGAGAGTCATTCTCTGCCCACCTCTGAGGTTCATTCCACTGAGTTTCCAATATTCTCAAAGAGATTTAAAAAAACTAGATTGTTTTATTTATTTATTTATTTTCTGATTTATACCCCGCCCTACCCCACCAAGGCAGGCTCAGGGTGGCTGGGCTAGGCAGAAGGTAGTCAAAGGAGCCATGGCTTCACATCCATATATATTGGATTGATGTATAGGGTTACCAGCCCCCAGGTCCCAGTGGTGGTTCCCCCACTTCGGGGGGGTTTGATCCACCACTGGCCAGTTGGTCAGCAGGGGAAATCCCACCTCCAAACAGGGATGTTGTCATGCAACGTCCCTGATGTGATGACATCACTTCTGGGTGACATCATCGTGCCAGGGGCATCATGTGGTGATGCTCTGGTTTTGGGGTAAACTCTATGGTTTTGAAGCCAAAAAACCCATAGAGTTTTGCCCCATAATCAGAGCATCATGTGCAATGTCGCTGACACAATGATGGCACTTTGGGGTGATGTCATTGCATTGCACAACATCCCACCCACCCCCAGAACACCCCCTAAATCCCCCCACCATGATGGCAAGGGACCTTGCAACCCTAATTGAGGACAGGGGAGTGTCCCTTCATTTGTACCAATGACAACTGGTGGGCTTATTGTCATCACAAACCAATTCACCAACAATATTCCCAGTTATATATGAGTGGTTTACTCGCTCCATTTTGATGTCTGAGCAATTTAGACCTTCCAGCAGCAGAAAAGTAACAGCTTGTACATGTTTCACTGCCTGCCTGGATTTTCCCAAGTCATGCAGCCCCAAAACAATGCCACATCTTCCCCTGCAATGCAGCTGGAAATTTGATTGCTCCTTACAATAAATAAATGAGCAACCCCGTTCATAACAGGAGCACCTACAGAAATGGATGGGGCCTCACTGATACCACTCAGGCCATCTTTAACAAGGGAAAACTGGAAAGTCACTGTCTGAAGACTGTAGCAAGACTCCTAAGGACACATAAGGAAAGAGAGTCCTTCAGATATGTGTGTCCAGAATGTGCAGGACTTCAAAGGTCATAATTAGCACTGTGAGTTGATCATGGAAGTAGATTGGCAACATAGCTTGGGAACCAATGAAGGTTGTTTTGTCTAGATTTGTTCCCCTTGGCCAGCCCTAACAGCAATCAGGCTGTGGTGTTCTGAACCAGCTGCCATAGTAATCATGAGGTGATTCACACACTCACATGGCTGGGGATCCAGTGTGTTTACTGACATTGTCCACAGTATTACCATAATTCCCTTCTTCTGCTTTTCTCAGCATTACATGGATCCTGCCTGTCCTTCTTCAATAAACCTGCCTTCAGTGGAGATTATCATCAGTATGCTGAGAATACAATATATCTCAAAGGGGACTAATATGCAACCTTATTATGCTCATTTCCAATTATGTATCGTCAGAAGCTGCAGTACTAATCATCTCTACCATTAAACCATCTGCACTAATATTTTAATGATGGCTTTTGAATGTTACTGTGCATTATATAGTAACTTCTTTTTATTGCTTCTGTAACTGTGCTCTGAAGCAAATTTTATAGATGGGTTTGAAAAGAGCCACACAGGGCACATATAAAGCAGGTAACCCTCTAAATGGAGTTTGTGAACAATTCTCAAGGCTAAGGGAAGTTAGTGCTTCTGCCCCTATGTGGGAAATACCATGGTTTTATTTCCAGTTAGGCCAGACTACAGTCTACTAACGATCTTCAGGAATACAAGTGCTGGATAAAATATCTGGTTTTAAAGCTTACATTGGCTACTCATTACAGTCAGCTGTTGGTTCTCAGCGCGAATATTGGTAATGATTGCATCTGACGAAGTGAGCTCTATTCCATGAGAGTTTATGCAGGGATTTAAAAAATTAGACTGTAAGGTGCCACAAGACTCCTGTTCTCTATTTCTAATAACAGAGTTACTATAAATGAAGTCAAAAACATGAATGAACATGGCATACCTTTAGGTAATGCTGTTCCAGCCTGGGATGCTTTCTGAAAAATTAGTAAAGGTGGTTTTAGGCCTGCCTGGAAAGGTGGGATGGTATTAGGGAGGCCAGGTTTCCCAATGTGGGAGAGACCTCCAGCCCTTTGAAACAAGAGGAATGGGAGGTGATTGACATTGTGCTTGACTTCTGGTGCACCCTAGAGGTGACATCATCACATCAGGTGATGTTTCAGCCTTCACCCAAAGCTCTAGGATTAAGAGTTTCAGGTAAATGTTAGAGTGTCACCCCTACACAATGACAACATTGCTGGGTCATGCTGTAACTGATGTCATCACATCCTCAGTGACAACATGACATTGCTGGCAAGACCCCTCCCCATAAGGACTCCCATCTCATTGTGCACACTGATTAGATGCATGAACAGATGTTGAAATGATTACACAGTACCAGAATTACAATGCTGGAAAGGATATGAAGGGCACTTGACCATAAAAGGACTTCATGTCACCCAGTAACCCCAACACATTAACTCATATTGGACAGATTACAATGAGAAATAGTAGGTGCCAAAAAACACCCAGTTGCACCATAAATAAGATTTTAGCTGGCTACTGTCTTGCTGACTGGGCTGAGATGAGATTCAACTGTGGGTTGCCTTTGTCATTTATCCTGTCCTTATTTTAACATATGTTAGAGACAGGTTTAGAATACGGTGAAAGGACTATGTTTATTCACTTTTCTTTTAACCTGTCATTGCACAGAGAAATCATGTGCTTTATTCTTTTATTAAACCTTTATAGTTTGAATACTGGAAGTCTGACTTCTGCACCCATACCACACTTGAATTGGTCACATTTACCGAAGGAGGAGTGAGGAGAAGGGGCAGGATGATCTTTTCATCCTGAGTGTGTGAAACTGCATTTGCTTGAAAGTTCATGCCAGTGAAAACTGAGGAGCAGAGAAGTAGTAGCCAAGGATGAGGTACTTAAACTTTCCATACTTGCCACTTCCAAATCTTCTCCTCAAACAACTTTGTTCTCTGTATGTCTTATATCTACTACATTATTAAATTTGTATCCAATTTCTCCTCCAAGGAATTCTGAGGGGCATACATGGTTCCTCTCACCTCCCATTTATCCACACAACAAGCCTTGTGAGATAGAATGAGACAGTGACTGGACTCCAGCCTACATAGCCCACTGTTCTATGCTGACTCTCACACTATTTACTAAAATTTTAAATTCTGATGGCAGAAAAGTCACTGGAGAAGGAAATTGCTGGGTATGTAAAGCTCAAACACTCCCTTCTCCTGTTGTTTCTCCATTTCTAGTCATTCCCACTGGAATGGGCTTTTTATTATTGAATTGTATAATGAACATATTACTAGAGTTGCCAGCCTCCTGGTCCGGGCAGGGGTTCTCCTGCTTTTATGGGCCGCTTTCCAAGGAAACCTCACCTGCAAACGCCCCCAAATGCAACATGATGACATCACCCAGAAGTGACATCATCACATCACCAATGTTGCGCGACAACATTGTTTTTGGGCAAAAATCTATTGTGAAATTGAGCTCAAACCTTAGCATTTTGCCCAAAAACTAGAGCATCACCACAGAAGACTCCCAGAGAAGGCCCATTGATCCCGCTCTGGCTGCCAGATAGGGCTAGCAACCCTACATATTACAAAACGAATATATATGCAAAATTTGTACCAAACCATGATGGTATCCTATAGATTTTATGAATCAACCACTACCCATTCTATATCTACCACCCTTTATACTTATACCAATATGTCTGATCTCACATTCTGATGTGGCCTATTTCTGTTCCAAAATCCTACCAATGGCTGCCAGTTATAAATAAATACATTTTCTGAATATCTTTTCCTTCCAAGAGACATTTACATACTCATATCATGTCTATAAACATTATTAACATTGTCTTCTAAGCCAACTATCTGCTGTAGTTAAGAGTTCTTTCCTCCAAAATATTTTTACCTGCGGGCCATTCCATCATTTGTGGTTCAACATGCCTGGAAGCAGCTTTAAAATGGGCCATCAGGGTTCTTTTAAATAGATCTGTATGTAACATTTAATGAAGCCTTCTGCTGTGAGATGATTAACTGTTTTAGAACTCTGTACCATGCTATGCTGCTTACTGTGTGGTGGACACCCCTAGGTGGGGTCTGGAGTTATCCCATAATTACAACTGATCTCCAGACTATAGGGATTAGTTCCCCTGGAGGAAATTGCAAGAATTTCATTTTCACATAGGGTGACCCCTACTGCACTGTGTCCTCAATGAGCTCCTTTTCCAGACTGCCTCCTCCCCAGGCACTGCCCTTAAATTTCTAGGAATTTCTCAAACTGGAACTGGGAACTCTAGTGGTGGTAACAGTGCAAAAGAACAAGCAAAAGCCAGATCAGGCACTTGTTTATATAGGATGAGTTGCTTCTTATTATCTGTCCATATCACATTTTATCTGTAAATTGCTCACACTGGTGTGCTTGTGGGAAAATTATAACTAGGACTCTGTGGTAATGCATCTGGTACTGCAAACTATCAAAACACAGGCTGATGGATGGCATGACAAATCGTGCTAAAACTTACACAAACACAAAATGAAATCAGGGCTGAAAGAAACTAATGGCCCAGCATGACCCTAATTTGTACAATCCTGAAGAGATAAAATTTCCAGTTCTTACAAATTATTGTTTTCATTCTGGGACAGGCAAAAAGGGAAGACTCAGTATTTCAATTAATACTGAATAGTACCCATGATCTGGTTACTGAGGCAAGCATTGCTGAGCTATGTTGGAACAATGACCACAACACCATCAAATTCAGTACTTATCTTATTGAATTTTTACCCAGAAAAACTGTTCCCATCTTTGAATGTGAGTCATTAATTTTCTCCCTTTTTTAAAAAAGACAAACACCAGCTAATTGACTGTGATTAGAAGCCCATTTTACTCTCTAATCCAAACTAGAGCCGCCGCTCTATAATATAAAAGCCAATTTGGGACTCCAAATCCACCTCGCCCTTTCACGTCCTGCAACATTTTTAACCTTATTCTTGCCTTCTTTCCTTGCCAGATGAACTTAGTTGTCAATTTGTCCAATTCTCTGAATAACGCTTGGTTCTGCAATATGGGTATAGTTTGAAATAAAAACATCCATCTTGGTAATATATTCATTTTTATTGCTGCCATCCTACCCATCAAGGACAGTTGTAAATTTTTCCACTTCTCCAAGTCCTGTTTAGTATTTTTTAATAACACTTTATAGTTTTCTTCGTATAAATCACTGCATTTATTTGTAACTGTAATTCCTAGGTATCTTGTCTTCTTCACTATCTGGCATCTTGTTACTCCTTGAAGCTCTTTTTTCTGTTTTTCCTCCATGTTTTTTACTATGATTTTAGTTTTCTCCGGATTTATTTTGAGCCCTGCCACTTCTCCGTATTCTTTAACATTCTCCATCAATACCTCCACTGCCTCCACTGGATTCTCTA
>NW_015171553.1:172972-202140 GCF_001447785.1 Gekko japonicus
AGGCACAGACAGGAGTAAAAATATCTTTGGTTTACTGAATATCAATCAATGCACGCAAGTTACATACACACACACATAAAACTAGATAAAGTCAGAGAGATTTGGTAAAGCACCTTTCGCATTAACAGGATATCATTGGTGAGAGATATTTACCTCAGGCAATGCGTGGCTCCTAGATCTTCCAGCTGGAGGTATTAGGGTGGGGAGAAAAACTAGAAAAGGGGAAGGAGGCTGAAAACACGTGTAGCATTCTAGCTGCACAAACTAGAATGTAAAGCGAAGTAGCAGCAGACAGGCAGAGGTCGTAGGTAGGGGTAGAAGGGAAGAAGTGGCTGCTCTATGTTCTAAGTTTTAAAACTGCTTGCGAGCAAGAGGGGGTGGGCTCCGGCAGCTTACACCTGTTGGCCCTTCCCTACAGATCTGGGATTGGCTAGAGGGCCAATTTCCAATCTATTGATTAACTTGATCATTGGTACCTGGGCGGGAACAGAGGTACGTGCAGAGACAACAGTAGCAGTGCTGACTCATCACCATGTGGATTCTCCATGTGTATTGAAAGTCCATTGTAGTCTGGCAGAGGGGGAATTCTGAAATAAACCTTTTAGCTGGAGACAAGGTGTCTGGGCTAGCGAATGACTTTTCTTGTGTTTGCTGTAGCTTTGTATTTACATATACATGATGAGCTGAAAACTCTGGGGCCCTGCTGGATCAATGTAGATTATCACTCTCAGCTGGAATCATCTCTGGGTGCCCTCAAGTTGAACTCTCTTGCATTAAGCTTTATTTCATATAGTCCAGGAATAGCCCAATATGAACGTCTGGGCTAACACCTGGGTCTCCCCACATCAATCTGCAACTCTGACCACTGTCAACAGTAGCAGTGCTGACTCATCACCATGTGGATTCTCCATGTGTATTGAAAGTCCATTGTAGTCTGGCAGAGGGGGAATTCTGAAATAAACCTTTTAGCTGGAGACAAGGTGTCTGGGCTAGCGAATGACTTTTCTTGTGTTTGCTGTAGCTTTGTATTTACATATACATGATGAGCTGAAAACTCTGGGGCCCTGCTGGATCGATGTAGATTATCACTCTCAGCTGGCATCGTCTCTGGGTGCCCTCAAGTTGAACTCTCTTGCATTAAGCTTTATTTCATATAGTCCAGGAATAGCCCAATATGAACGTCTGGGCTAACACCTGGGTCTCCCCACATCAATCTGCAACTCTGACCACTGTGCAGTGCTGCCTCTACTGATCTGTAATGTTCCAGAGGTGTTGTAATGTAATACTCAGTTTCTAAAACGAGTGTATGCCTGTCTGTTGGTCCACTTAGGAGTCTTGATCCTGGTTGTGTGGTGGGCTAGTTCTGGCAAATGGTAGGGAAGCTCAGTATTTCTGTATACAGTTGTAGGGGCTTTATTGCAATGTGCTATGGCCTGATATTATGTTCTTATTCCTGCGTGGGGTGTGTGTGGGGCAATGGAAGCTGAGTGATAGGATCTCTCCAAGTGATTGCCAGAAGTGAGATGCGTCCTGGTCTTGTAGATAATCTTACAAATAGTCCTTTGCATTTATATCATGCTTTCAACTTTAAAAGGATCATAATGCTGATTGTGTGAACTTAGGCAAATCACGAGAAGTAGAGCAGGAAGGGTTGCATCAGTGCTTAGTTCTTGTGGCCCTTTCTTACACGCCCAGGGAAATGCTGATCACCACTTTGGGGCCAGGAAGCAATTTTTCTCCAGGCCAGTTTGGCCCCCAGTGATCCTGGAGGTTTTTTAAATCATATTCTGGGCGTGGAACATGGTCACTGGGGTGTGGAGTGTATTGGTGCGTTTCCTGCATTGTGCAGGGTTGGACTAGATGACCCTGGAGGTCCCTTCCCATGCTATGAGTCTATGATTCTATAATTCACCCAGGCTGGCTGTGGGCATGCCAGCATCTCTGTCAAGCAGAAGCACTTGAGATTCTCCCCCTCCCCTTTTCTTTCGCCCAACTTGGAAGCGAAGGAAAGGGAGACGGGGGGGGGAATGGATCCCAGGTGCTTCTGCCTGTCAGAGGGGCTGGTGCACACTTCCGGTGATGTCAGGGGGTGTGGCATATGCTAATAAGTTATGCTAATGAGCTCCTGCAGCTCTTTTTCTACGAAATGACCCCTGGTCATAACTCAAGGGCAAGATAACTCTGTGAGGTGTTATGATGTACCATCGCCTTCACCATAAGCTTCTACTCAGTTGAAACACCATCAAAATTTCTTCAATGGTAGATGGAGCACACTGTTTTAAAACATTTTTAATAAATGGGCATGCATTTGAATTTAGAAGCAACCCCCCATTTTAATAGCACCATTCCTATTCAGCTGTTGACCTATTGGCCCTTATTCCAGTCACAGAGGTAGAACATTCCTGAGGTATAAATTCTGCATGACATTTTTAAAGGGAAGGCTTCCAAAAAATATTGTCAGGCATCTGGGAGTGGGTAGCAAGCAGCATAAATATCACCATCTAATTCATATCCAAGTTGTCCAAAGAGAAAATTAAATCATTTAAGGGTGCCAAAATGTTCTAAGAACTGGACTTGCTTGTGTGAGCTGCATTTGCAGTTAGAGAAAATATAGACAAATAAATCAACTTGGATTACTTTTAGCTTGCATTAAACAATTTTAATTCAACTCGCAGCTCCTAATTAGAGTTGCTACTTTTTAACTTGGCAAATTATTATGGACAGTCTAGCCATTCACCTCATCAGTGGGGCGAAAAGTGTAACTGGTCACATTGTTTTTAATTATTTACTTATTAAATACCTCATTGGAAAACTGGCCATTAATGCCTCATGGTCATGGCAGCTCCTTATTATCCTACACAGCAATTTCAGTTCTCAGTGGGCAAAGCAAACAGAATCACACACTGCATTATTGTCCTTTTTATAAAACAACTTAACCTTATTAGTTCCTTTGTTACTGTTGAAAACACACCAGCTGCTGCTCTAAGCTGCTACCAGAAATCCTTCCTCTCCCTTATCTCCACTCCACCTCACACACATTTTGAAATTTAAGGCAGGATTGATTAAAGTTAGTCCAAACATATGATTCTGTCTTCACAAAAAAAGTTGAGAACAAACTCCAATAATATTTTTTTGTACAGTGCTCTCAAAATATTGGTCCCACTTTGGAAGGGTCACAAAGATGTGGATTGGAATATTGACTAAACTTCAAACAGAAAAGCTTTCAAAGTTGCCATGTTTCAAGACAGCCAAGGATGGCGCCAGATTGGCACTGTTTTGATTCGCACTCAAGGACTCATTGGCATAAGGTAGGTTTACATAATTTTCTGCCCCTTGCCAGAGAATGCATCCTTCACACTAACCATTCCAAAGGGTAGAGCCTGTTACAGAGAATCCTATAGATAATACAGAGCTCGAGGCGGGGTCTACGACACAACGATGGCGAATGCCTTTCCCAGCTCTCTGGGGAGGCGTACCGCACAGCAGCGATGGGGAGAGGTGCCACTGGTTCAGCACCCCCATGGGAGTTCAGGGAGAACTCCCAAGCCATGGGGCTTTTGAGGGTGAGCCTCTTTTCCTGCTAACGGCAGGGAGATGGAGGCTCCCCTCTGCCCTAATGGTCCCTCTCGTTGACTGCGTCCTCTTAGCGAGGCTACAAGCTGTGTCGACCAGATCAAGCACAGGAGATCTAGAAGAGGAGCGATTAAGAATGTGGTCAAGATAAAGACCAACAATGAACTGTGAGTTAAGGAGCGAACTGTGAGTGAAAATGAGCGATTTGTCTTCAGAAGAGAAAATCGCCTCCCCCTCAAAGGAAAAACTTTCTGAGCGATAATGTCCTGAGAGAGGGACGCCTCTCAATGCATTTACATAAACAAGGAGGGGGAGGGAGAGAGAAATGATTGTAAATGGATACTTGAAGCGAAATCCCCCCCCCGAAACCCCTTAAGGGATTGGAGGGGGGTGCCTCTTTGACGCGTTTACATAAATGGAAGGGGGAGAGAGAGAGACAGTTGTAAACGGATACTTCTGAAAGACTTTATTTGCAAGCATGTAAGCCTATTGTGGGAGAGTTCCATGAGGTTTTAACAGCGTATGCGATTTGCAGAGCCAGGAAGAAAGAGACTTTATTGAAAATAAAATGTTGAAATGGCAGATATTCTAAAAAAGATGGTGAAAACTCCGAGGAGAAGAAGGGAAGTTGATGTCACTGCACTAGTAGCAGAAGCCATCAAGCCAATCTTGGAGCAACTTGTTGGTGTTAACCAGGAGTTTGCCAAGATAAATCAACAGTTTGTGTGTCGGCAGCTCCAGGAGGCGATTGGAGAAAAAATAGAATTGAGGGCTCTCAAAGCGAATGAGGTGGACACTAAATTAATCAGCTATCTCAATGAGAAAAGAAGAAAAAGTACAAGAGAAACAGGAAAAAATTACAAGGATTTAACTTCTTTCCTACGAGTGTTCTTAGAAAGTGTCATCTTAAAGTCTGCTGAGAAAAAAGAGCTGGAGGTGCCCTTCATAATCAAGAGACCTTTGAGATGCCACTGGACCCCGAGACCAGAGCGGAAGAGGCTTAAGACTAGCGGTTCTATTCCTTTGGATGGAAGAAGATTGGGCTGCAGTGAACGTCTAAGAAGCTATCAAGAATTTAGAGAGTTTTAGTATAGATGTAAAGGCGGAAGGACTTTGCAAATTGCCTTTATGAAGCGAGCTGGAGGAGATGCTTGGGAAATCTTCTCATAACAAGTAACAATCTAACATATAAACTTAGAAAGACAGGACCTCACAAAGTATTATAACAGCATTTTAACAGGGAATGATCTCCTAACCTTGAATTTTTAGTTTAGTGTGGGTTATCTTTTCTTTCTCCCTAAGTGTAGTCCCCCTATCCCTATTTTTTTCTTGGTAGTTTATGTAGTATTTAAAAAAATAAAAAATCCCCTCCAGGGGATTTTTAGCTAACCTAAATTTGTAAAACATATATATTGGCTGAGTTCAGACTGGCAGTTTGGCCCGATATAGGCACGTTTCAGAAATGTTTCTCGAACGGATTAAAGGGGCCGTTCACACAGGCACAGCTGTCCGGCGTTCCCCAGCCATACTCAGCCCGTCTTGTAACACCTCCCTCCCAAGTTTAGGCGTTCCCTGGTGAAAGTGGTGGCAAACCCTGGAGAACACGTTCATCCCACTTCCTGGAAGTATGAACGCCAAAAGCCGCACTTGCATAAGCGCATATCTCTGGATTACTAAAAAGAAAGCCACGCCTTACAGCCACACCTCCACCAGGAGTGGGCCTCCTCCCCGGTATGCTCCCGCATCAGTCGATGCAGTGTGACCGGGAATACCCGGAACAAGTTGTTCCGAATCTTTTTTGCCACGACTCCCTCGTGCTTCAAACTGCCAGTCTGAACTCAGCCATTGTCTTACAAGACTAAAACCAGCAACTTTTAATTTTTTCCAGAAGTACATATACAGGTGTACTATATGCTAAATAAACCCACCTCCATCCACCCATTTCACCCACTTCAAAATCCCCTGGTTACATCTAGATCACGTTACTGCAATGTGCTCTATATGAGTCTGCCCTTTAAAAATGTCTCGAAACATCGATTGGTGCAAAATGCTGCAGGCAGGATGTAGACTCCAGTTAGTGATAGGGACCATATCACTCCAGTCTTGGCCTATCTATCGTGGCTCCCAAACTATTTATGGGCACAATTCAAGCTGCTGGTGTTGATCTTAAAGTTCTATATGGCTTGGGACCTGGATGACAGTCTACTTACTTATGAAATCTACTCAACTGCTACAATCATCTTCTGAGTCCCTGCTTTGGGTGGCTCCGCCTTCTGGGATTATGTGGTTGGCAACCCAGGAGACCACCTTCTTGGTTATGACACCAAAACTCTGTAACTCTCTCCAGAGAGAGTCACCTGTCCCTTTATAGTGCCGATTTCCACCAGCAGGTAAAGATATTTGGTTTTGTCTAGTGTTCCCTCAGTGATTCCTCCCTCCTGCCCTATGCTTTAATTGTTGTTTTAGGAATCTATTAATTGTATTGCAGCTTGGTAAGTTTTAAATTATGAATATTTGTTTGATTTTAATGTTTTTAAGAAGTGGTTTATTATGTATGTTTTAATTTTGTTAGACCTTTTTGTGACCCTGAAGCCTGGCAACCAGGAGACCAGGTGAAGCAGGGATATGGGGGGTGACCATCAACAACAATATGATGTCACTTCCTGGAAAACCTAGAAGTGACATCATCAGAAACTCTGTGGTAAAAGCTTTTAGTGATTCCTACAGAGGACTGGCATCACTTCCAGATTTTCCCTGAAAGTGATATCAGTCCTCTCTAGGAATTTCTGAAAACTACAGTTTTACCACTGTTTCCTGTGATTCCTAAAGAGGTGAGATGTCATTTCCAGGTTTTCCCAGAAGTGATATTACACTGTTGCCAGTGGTGGTTCTTTTCATTTTCGTTTCTTCCACCGGCCACTGAAGTGCTGGCAGGCAAGGCCCACTCAGTGTGGGAGATCTCTCACCCTGTGTAGGCGTATGGTATCCCTAGACCATGAGCAGGGCAGAAAGACAAGATATAAGTTTTGTAAATAAATAATATAAATTAATCTGAAATATATGTGGACCCCTCAAATTGGAGGGGCACAATGAAGCTCCCTCCCATGCAGAAAAGAAGTTTGAGGTCACAGTGCAGGGTCACAGAACTTTTATTGAATCCACAGTACAACAGACAAGCCCCAGCACTCAGGCTCTCAGTCCTTTCATCTGTCTTCCTATACTGCTCAGGGCATTCTTGTGTCCTGTTTGGTGTGGTCCTCCTCCTTCCCCTCACCCCATGGAACCTCCCTAGTCACTTTGTGGCATCTAAAGCAGTCACTTTGGTTGTTTGGAAGATAAGCCAGCTCCAGACACCAGAATAATGCTATCCATCAGCACCAACACCCTAACTTTGCAAGATGCTACCGAAGACTTAACAGAGTTGCTGCTGATATTTTCAAAATCCCCAAAACAGTACAGAAACCAGAAGATCCATAACACCCCCAGGAGCAAAATTTACTGTGGGCTAACACCAAAAGCCTTCAGATGTGCAAGAGGTTGATGTGGGCATCTGAGAAACTACAAATCTTTGGATCAGAACAATATTAATGCAAGAGCTTCATAGTCTACCCTGATGCCAGATGTAGCCAGGCAACCCTCACAATGAAGCTCTTTTTTTAAACAATTAGCACAGTGAAATGAGTCATGATACAGTTTCCCCAAGAAGGTGTCTAGAAAGCCCACTCAAAACGAAAGATGTAATGAATACATAAAAGTCAGAATACACTGCCCCTCCTCTGTACATGAAAAAAATGTGTTTGTTTCCCTGGCGGAGGAAGATGAAAGATAATTATATATTGTTCAGACATGTTCTATATATGTTATATATCCCTGTCAAATAGGTATGATGATGAACTCTCTCTAGCAGCTGACTCATAGGGAACAAGAAGTTTCTTGTATCAACCATGGATTATGGCTTTAGGCTCAGTTGCTTTTCCTCCAAAAGGATATCATAGAGATGGGGAAAAGTACAGAATGGGGCACCCAAAATGACCAAAGTGTCAAAGCATCTTCCCTATGAAGAAAGCAAGAAATTCTGGGATTTTTCACTATGTGACAGAGATTTTTAAAAATATTCATGGTGTAGAGAAACAGGCGAGAGATAGAACTTTTTTTCCCCTCTCTCTCTCCAAAATCACGACACAGCAGCAGCAACAGCATGTCATTAAAAATTTAAAACCAGGACTAAAACATACAAAGACATGAAAACAAAAGTTAAAACATCTGAAAGAATTAAAACATTGGTTAAGAAGGAGGGGTAAGTGACTGAATGCCAAACAAAACAAAAAAGGACTTCTCCTGCCAGTGGATGGCAAAAGAAGGGAACGGATGAATCTCCCTGGGGAGAGAGTTCCTCAGCTCTGGTGCTGTGACTAAGAAGACCCTCTTCTTTCTAATCACAGAAGGCAGAGGCACCCGAAGCAGGGCCTCTGAAGATGACCATAGTGGTCAGGTGTGTTGCAGTCCTTCACGTATGGTGGTCCCAAACCATATAAGACTTTAAAGACACCTTGAATTGTGCCCAGAAATAAATTTGAAACCAGTGTAGGTGGGCTGGAGTGATGTGATCCCAATGACCCAGCCCAGTCTCTTTCCAGAAAAGTTGATTCCTAAGATCACAGGACTTAGATGGAGCAACACCCAGATGGGCTGGTCAGATGCAAGAGCTCCAACAATGGAAGAGGCAGGAAAAGCCAATTTACCTCCTTCCAGCTCCTTACTGCAGCCCAGCAACCAATGAAGCTATTACTCCACATGGTTCTCAAGGCTCTGGTAATCAGCTTCCCCTAGGCCAGAAGAAGAGCTTGCTGGGGAAGGGAAAGAAGAAATATCTGCAGTGGCCAGCACTCTCCACAGATGAATTTCTGCTTCCAATACGCCCCTCCCCCCGGCTACAAATGAAAAAGAAAGACTGATTTAAGTTTCTTTTTATCATGAATGGAGAATCTACTATGTCTATGCGAAATGAGAAAAGTGCGAAAAATAATACATAAATATGTATGTTCTTAGTGGTTTGCCTTCACTTTCAACAATGAGCTAGTGGTTAGAGGGTCAGACCAGGATCTGGGAAACCTAAGTTTGAATCCCAACTTTGCCTTGGAAGCTTGCTGGATGACCTTGGGCCAGTCACTTTCTCTCAACCTAACCTGCCGCACAGAGATGTCCGAGAATAAAAAGGGGGTGAGGAGAGCAATGTAAGATGCTTTGGGTACACACCAGGGCCGTAGCTAACCCCTTCCTTGTGGGTGGGTCCTGGGAAAAGTGGTGGGGCCGGACTGTGTGTGCGTGCGCATGCAAAGCGCACGTGCACCGCACGGTGGCAAATCTCTTCTACCCACCCCACCCGGCCCGGCCCTGCTACGGCTCCTCCTGCGCCCAGCTGGCATGCCAATCGATGTGCCGGGTCTAAGCTCGCCTCGGCAGAAGAGGGGCTTTTATAGACCTGCCGGGTGAGCCCGGGGCAGAAGATGATGTGGGGCCGGGCTTCACCTTTGGGGCGGCGCACTTGGACGGCCCCTCTTACCCGGGTTGGACCCCCCCTTCGGAGGCTGTATTGTGGCCTCACTCCGGGACACCCCCGCTGCCGACCCGCTGGACTCGCCCCAGCCCCGCATCTGACTGACAGCCCACGCCGCTGGCACCTGCCCGGCCCTCACCTCCCCACCACCACCTGCTGAGGCTCCTCGGGGCTGCCACTGGCTGGCCGGCCGGGGAGGTGTGCTCGCGCCGCCTGCAAAGCAATCTGGAGAGCGGAAGGAGGGGGAGAGAGGAGGGATGCGCCCCCCGCCGCTGCCGTCGAGCCGCTCCCGGAGCAGCTGGATGCCCAGCAGCCTGCAGGATGCCGGAGGCGGTGGCGGCGATGGGCGGGGGGGAGCAGAGGATCAGGAGGGAGCCCACAAAACCAGCGGGAAGGCTGGGCCCCGTGGGCCCCACGCAGGCTACGGGCCTGGTACACACTGGAGAGAAAGGCAGGGTATAAATGAAGTAAATATAAATTAAAAAATTAAAATAACATATTAGTCATGGTAGCTTTTAACATGAAATAAAAGTTTTAATCTACTGAGTAAAGTCTGTCATTCTATATTTTTTTACCACACCTGCATAGGTAAAATGCCATATTTATATTGTAAAGGTTAAATCCATGATGTTGCCCTGAAGTTAAATGAAAAAGTTAACCTTTTTTATCCCCTCTGCTGAGCTAATGGATGGAGCAATACAGCTGAGTTCTCTGATGCACTAAAAAACATGGGAATAAATCTTTCTTGTTGCAATCAGTTTCATAAATGGAGTGACTTGCAGGAGGAAATGAATAAAGATGTAAAGGTGAAAAAGGCCATGGTTAGGCAAAGAACAGGAAGTTTCTCTTTTGAGAACAGTATTGTTTGTGGGACTAGATAGGGCTATTCACAACGTTTTCACTCAATCATCAAATTTAATCTTGTTAAGTTGCACTGAAGTCACTTTTAGCCAAAGGCTAAAATCAATCTTAAAAGGTTGTAAAGCTGTAGAGTTGAGGTTTGATAATTTTTTATTTCATAACAGTGGGTCTTAATCAAATTGGAGATTGTTATCTAGAGTTTATCCCCATGTTTATTTCCTCTTTTGCAAAGAGATGATAATGCCCACACACACATGCAAAGAGGAATACCCTGGTCTCCCAAGATGCTAAATATGTATTTTTACAGAAGACATAACAGCAACATTTTTAACATACTGTGGTCATTACTAAAAACAAACCACTAGAACAGACAAGCAGCATCCACTTTTTTCTTAGATCTTCTTCACGCACAGGCTTTGCTTAAGCCTCAATTTCCAAACAACATCAACCAGCCAAAAAAGATACATAAACAGCTCACTTGAGCCACTCACTGCCCCTCGAAGGTAACATAATTGCCAGGTGGAACATTTGGTAGATTTGGTCATAGCAGGAAAAATCCCAGACCAGTCTTCCTGCCACTCTCCAAAAAGATTTCCACAGGAGAGAAAAATTAAACTGAAGTGGGCTCAGAGCCAAGGATGATTTTTTTAAACTTATTCAGATCAACTACTTCAGAGCAGTGGTGTGTGAATTAATACAAATGGTTTTGCCATCATGTTTGATCTACCGTTTACAATCTCTCTCCCCACTATTTCAGAAGGTTTTCACATTGATCTCACCATTCCTCCCTAAATTAGTCATCTGTAGACCACTTCTGTTATGTTTGCTTGGCCACAGACACACAAAAAACCCACCACTGATGTCAATAGTGGGGACACTAATACATTGTCAGTGGACTTGCAGATTTGTTCACAAATTCTGGAAGGATATTCTTCACCAAATCAAGCTCATTACTGGGTATCAAGTTCCAGAAAAACCTATTTTAATTAATTTATGACACAACCCAGACATTCCCAAAATTAGACAGGAATTCATTATAACTTGGTTTATAGCAGCTAAATGGCTAATTTCAACCTAATGAAAAAAGGACTCCATACCCACTGTTGACAATTGGCAGCCAACTATTTGGGAAATATTTTTAATGGACAAGGTAGCTGATTTTGTAGCTAACTCAGAGACACACTCAGGTTGCAGTCACACAGGCCAGATAAAATGGGGGGGGGAGCGAGGCAATTCCCTTCAGAGGAATTTGACCAGCAGTTGAGCGATCACACAGTCCTTTGGAGCTGGAGGCGCAGCCCGCCACTGCGTGATCAGACGCAAGCACGGGTGAGTCAGGGGTGTTTTTTTGCCATTTGTTTCTGATGTGCTTAAACAAGTAATTGATGAATTGCACCTCCGCATTGAGGGCTCCCTATGAAGTGTTCGATGATGCACATACTGAGAAGGGGGGAAGAAACCGGCACAGAGGTGGGATGGCCTGATCAGACCATCCGGACACCATGAGAGCATGCTGGAGCGATCAGACAGGGGAAAGTCGACTTCCAGTCTATGGTGGCGCGCTAAGCAGTCGCACCTCCTGGACTCTCCTGAGGGTGAAGCTGTGCACAGGCAGAAAGGAGGGGGAATGATGCATCGCAACCCCCCCCCCCAGGGGTCTGGTGAAAGACTCCTGGCCAAGGGACTTCTGAGAGGTCGCCTCTTCGCCAGCGCGATGCTGGGGAATTGAGGCGCTTCTCAAAAATGAGAGCTGAAGGACTCTGAATGGTGTCTCCGAAAAATACTGTTTTGTCTTTTTTTAATATGGCGATGCTAAGGTGTCTTTCCATAACAGTCAAATTTACGATTTAAAAGTCATAAAAGCATGTCTGACTAAGTTCATAAAATCTAGCATTTTAAGAATTGGCAATGTATATAAGCTAATTTGAGGATCTCCTCTCTTGGGTTTTTAGTCAGTAGTGGTTATCTTTCCTTTCTCCCTTAAATGTAGTACCCCTCCCTTTTTTCATTATAGCATGTAATCTATATAGAAAATGCAATTTAAAAAATCCCCTTCGGGGGGCCAAAAAAAAAAAGACAGGGGAAAGTCCATCTGTGGACCATAGCAACCCATTTGCTACTGGACCTTCCTCGGTAGCTGTTTACTCCGCTTCTGCGGTGGAGCAACACGGGTTGCTGATGGCTGCGGGATGCTTCCCAGATGTTCGTGTCTGATCGCACCCTTTAAATCCGCCTGGCATCCGAGTCTATGTCGGGGCTAATTGTGTGTAGATCACAGCCTCAGGCTTCTCCAATCTATTAGAAATCTATTAGATAAATGGTTTCAATTTATGGAATATACAGCAGATAATATTGTCTCCAAAAGCTACTGGATCAATTCTCAATACTATGATATTATGACACTTTTGTAGTTCTAAGTCTGTTATTTCAGCCTTCCAGCCAACAGGCTCATAGTTCATGGTGATCCAAATTTATTTTCATAAGGTATTGCTAGTTATATTTATTGGTAGAGTTTTTGGATATATAAGATAATTTTGTATTCCTGGCTGATGATAAGGATTTCTTGGTTCAATAGGCATAAAGGTTCTTGAATAATTTTGTTATATTATGCCTTGATGTAACTATCTGCTTATACATGTTTAAGTTTGTATTTGATTATTGCTGTTTGAATAAAATTCAATAAAATGTCTAAAAAAACCTGTGACATAAGAAGGTAATATAATACTTTTGAGGGGAATATTTCTGAGAGGTTTTTAATCCTTTGTCCACCTTTATTATTCATCACTTTACAGTAATCTGTTTAAAATTTAAATATGGAGTGGCCTAGAATTTGTGATACCTATTAGGTGTGAAATTGACTAGACTATTTCAGTACTCTGTCTGGGGTAGGGGGATACTGTGATGAATAATGATGGAGAGAAACATTTTTACATCTCCATGTACCCCATGTGCTCAGCTTCTCCTCCTCTTTCAGATGTATACAGTTAGCAAGCAACTGATGCTGGATCAGCACTAGTACCATGGCAGAAGTAAGGCAGAAGTTGCTTACATTGTTCCAGAGGAATGATTGCTTTAAAAGCTGTTTGGGAAAATGGAACAAGATCTGACCTTTTTTTCATTATTCTTACCAATCACCATAAAGTGATGAGGAAATATCCCATACTCTCCATCTTTCCTTTGCAGCCAACACCCTTGATTGCTAGCTGCATAGCTCTTTGCCCAAAATGGTGATGGCCTTCCTATTTTAACATGCTCACTGTAGGGTGAAAAACAAAGGATATTTTGCCCGAATGCTAACTCTGCAGATCCTGGTCTCTCAGCACTATATTCTGCCTCCACCTCTCCTATTTATGTCTGTGCACTTTGCATTATTACTGAAAATTTACATTCCCTTTGACATACCATTTGCCTCAGTCTGCATCCACAAAATTGTCATGTCGCTTTCCTGACTATAGGAACTTCAGAAATAAATCAGTGGGCTGCCTTCTCTATCAGCTCTGAACGGGTAATATTCTTGCTGGCCATTTACTCTTTCTGAAAACATCTCTGCACTTCCATACTAATGGGGCACTTGCAGACTGCATATATTATTCATACTGAGCACACAAAAAAGTGCCTCTTGGAGAGCTCTAGGTCCAATGGACAAATACTTTAAAATACAATACAGAAACAGAAGCGCTGATGGGGCAGAAATGCACAAGCTGTTATTCAGTCTAGATTATAATAATATTGCCTCTGATAAAAGATGACTGTGAACAAAATACAGCCCAAATGAACCAGAATAATCCAAACTTTCCTTCCCATCTATTCGAGTCCTTCACTAAACAGTGCAGTTTTTTTTATTATTCTACTTAATTCAAAAAATAAAATGAAATTAATGATCTTGAAAAAATGTTGTCTTTTCAACAAATGCAAAGCTATCCAACTGCGCCCATTTAATAGTATTTACCATATTCACAATATCGATTTCCTCACTGTGGGTACCAACTGCTGACGTGGATCAAATGTGCATCTAAACTGGAGCATCTCATCATAATGTGGTGGTAATGATAGCTGTTCCATGTTGAAATGCAATCTAGTTAATACTGAGTTTTGAAATTCTGAGAATCCAGCTCCCGGCCTCCCGGCAACACTGCTGAATGCCAGGGGCTGCTTTGCCGCCCCAGAGAAGGCCGGGGCAGCAACAGCCATGGTGCAGCGCATTGTGACGTGGGTGAGGGGCGGAGCCGGCCCTGTTAAATGGCTGGGCTCCACTCCCGCCCAAACAGTTGAGAGCTTGTGCTGTTCCGTGCTCGTTTAGTCCATCCCTTGCCCCAATATTATGTTAAATAGTTAATAAAGTGGCCCTTGTTTACTTCCAAACTGTTGTCTGTCTCGTTATTCTGACTGGGGGAGCAATTCCACTTGAGTCTGTGTGGCATGATTCAATAAAACATATTTGTTGACTGCAAAATTTGTCATGTTCACCTGCAAATTGGAGCGAGTATTATAGCACTCCCCGAAATGGGAATATTAGAAGACCCTCTGCTGTGCTTCCACCTCTCCAGTTTCCAAGCTGCTGTGCCAGATGTATGCAACAGTGAAGGAAACCAGCCTGTCAACCATACAAATATAGGAAAAGGTATCCCTGCTTTCATCTCTCCTTTTCCACTCCATGTCCTGCTCCCTTCACCAAGTGTCTCATTCACAACAACCTCCATGCTCCTCAGTGCATTGTGGGAAATGTAGTATACCTGAACTGCATTTCCCAAAGGACATTTCCCCACATTTATTTATTTGTTTGTTTGTTTGTTTAATTCAAGATCTAGCTTGCTCTCTCTGCACAGCAGGCTCAGAGCAGGGTACAACACATATAAACATAAGAATCAATTAGTATAAATAGAGTATAAAATATAGTAAATTGTTAAAACCTACAGCATCAAATAATTAACTAACAACAAATGGCAATCTATAACCCAATTAACCCAACCTATGTGTGCTGTGGATGGAATAACACATGGAAGGGAGTTGGCCGCAGTAGAGGGAACAGGGCAGAGGAGGGCAGTGTACATGGCTCACTGCCACCTCAACCATAGGCCTGGAAGAACCTCTTCGTTTTACAGGCCCTGCAGAATTGTGATTGTGATGGAATTCAGAATCCCATGTTTGCTTTGTAATGCATAGCCATTGCCTAAGGAAAAACCTGATTGCGCAGGAAATTCAGTATGATATTTGTCAAAAACGAGTCACAAATTTTTACCTCGCTAGCAAGTGGTCATACATTCCCTCTTCCTTACTTTTTACTAATCATAACAACAAAAACTTAATCCGAAAACCTTGCAGGTTGTCACTCAGGGGAAAATAAAAATGCCCTGCTCTCTAAGCTGATCTGTCATTGTTACTCCTCATGTGTGTATCAAGGAATAATTATGAAGCTTTTCTTTAAAGGGTGGTCCTCTGACTGTCCTTTTTCTGACACTACTAAGCTAGAAGTTTTCAGATCAGCTCTTTTGAATAAGAAATAATAGAAGAGGTTCTCAAGCACTATCCCAATTTCTTGCATGATAGTGAGTACGAACAGAGACCAGGGTTCGCCAAAGGATGACATTCAGTACAACAAATCCATAATCAGTTATGTCAGTCATACTGACATATTAGAGGAAGTCACTGAAAAACCCTCTTTTTAAAAAAAGAAAATGTCCAGATTCTGAAAGGATTCATTCGTCATTGAACCCCCAAACTCTATGTAATTCCAAATACATGGTGCATCCGATGTAAAATTTAGGGATCCTGAAAAGGCAACCGTTTGCATATGATATTCGGTTTTTCACAGCAATGGTCTTCAGCTTCTGTGTTGGGACACTCAGCTGGCTTCTGGACTCCAATCAGAATGTTATTTTTGCTGGGGTTTTGAAAGGACCTGCTGCTAGTTCACAACTGCAGAAGGCAAAGGTGCTTCCTGTCTTTGTCTGCCCTCTGAGTAGTATAACCAGATAGTAAACTCCAACCTCACCCTCAATTTCCCATGCTCAATCAAGTGATCAGTGGGAGAAAAATTGAGGATCAATAATGTTATAGATGCCTTGTTGCAACTTCCAGGTAATCACCTGGAAATGATGTCTCACATATACCTCCACAACACTATAGGAATTCTCCCAATCTCTATGGCCTTTACCAAAGGTATCAGGGAAATTCCTAGAGCACTAAGGATGTGCTATCACTTCCCAGTGATCACTCAGAATTGATGTCATAGCATCCACAATGTTGCTTCCCCCAGGCTCTGCCTCCAAAATCTCCTGGTATTCATGTGCATGGGCCTGGCAATCCTATATCTGAGAGGAGCAGCAGGATGGCAAGGTGTGATCATTCAGTGGTGGACAGTATTCTTTTCTAGCACCGGTGGGTTCAGAAACCACTCCCTGCAAAAGTGCTGTCTGTTGCCTTCTCTTCTCTTCACCTATAACAGCTTAGCCACTGTGCGTCCCTGCCTGTCACACCTGCAATGTTCCATGAGAGAAGTGATCTTTCTCGGGGAGAAGAGAAGGACATTGCATATACGGAGAAGGAGGTGACTGAGCCAGGCCATGCGGGGGAGAGAGGGAGAGAGAAGGCAAGGAAAAGGTATTACAGAGAGGAGTATCTCTGAAAATGACTGTGCTATCTTAAGGTATACCTTTCAGTGCTGAGCTTGTGTTTCCTTGCCTCTGGTTCTCTTGGTCTTTTCCCTGGGGTCCTAACCTTGATACTGATGAGGTCATAACCCTGGCTCCTCAGTCATACTGACATATTAGAGGAAGTCACTGAAAAACCCTCTTTTTTAAAAAGAAAATGTCCAGATTCTGAAAGAACAGATTCATTGGTCATTGAACCCCCAAACCCTATGTAATTCCAAATACATGGTACATCCAATGTAAAATTTAGGGCTTCTGAAAAGGCAACCATTTGCATGATATGATATTAGGTTTTTCACAGCAATGGTCTTCAGCCTCTGTGTTGGGACACTCAGCTGGCTTCTGGACTCCAATCAGAATGTTATTTTTGCTGCTAGTTCACAACTGCAGAAGGCAAAGGTGCTTCCTGTCTTTGTCTGCCCTCTGAGTAGTATAACCAGATAGTAAACTCCAACCTCACCCTCAATTTCCCATGCTCAATCAAGTGATCAGTGGGAGAAAAATTGAGGATCAATAATGTTATAGATGCCTTGTTGCAACTTCCAGGTAATCACCTGGAAATGATGTCTCACATATACCTCCACAACACTATAGGAATTCTCCCAATCTCTATGGCCTTTACCAAAGGTATCAGGGAAATTCCTAGAGCACTAAGGATGTGCTATCACTTCCCAGTGATCACTCAGAATTGATGTCATAGCATCCACAATGTTGCTTCCCCCAGGCTCTGCCTCCAAAATCTCCTGGTATTCATGTGCATGGGCCTGGCAATCCTATATCTGAGAGGAGCAGCAGGATGGCAAGGTGTGATCATTCAGTGGTGGACAGTATTCTTTTCTAGCACCGGTGGGTTCAGAAACCACTCCCTGCAAAAGTGCTGTCTGTTGCCTTCTCTTCTCTTCACCTATAACAGCTTAGCCACTGTGCGTCCCTGCCTGTCACACCTGCAATGCTCCATGAGAGAAGTGATCTTTCTCAAGGAGAAGAGAAGAACATTGCATACACAGAGGAGGAGGTAACCAAGCCAGGTCATGCGGGGGAGAGAGGGAGAGAGAAGGCAAGGAAAAGGTATTACAGAGAGGAGTATCTCTGAAAATGACTGTGCTATCTTAAGGTATACCTTTCAGTGCTGAGCTTGTGTTTCCTTGCCTCTGGTTCTCTTGGTCTGCTCCCTGGGATCCTAACCTTGATACTGATGAGGTCATAACCCTGGCTCCTCCTCATCCAATGGCTGGCAACTCTATATGTGACACATCTTTTGTAAAAAATCTAATTAACCACCCGAAAATGTATTGGGCTTAGAAAGTGTTTCAAGAGCAGTGGCTTACATTCTCTATATGTAATTAAAACAAAATGAAAGTATCACATATGGGGTAAGAGCACTTTCTGCTGAGTGCATGGATATAACAATGATCCTGGATCTATTGAGCATAGCATTAAAACCAACCCTCCCACATCCTACGTAGATGTAGCTAATTTATAGCAAAGGATTGGTTCTGCATTAGTGGCATTTGCCTTTTACATTTTAGAGTGCTCACCCTTGAATCATATGGATCTGAGATATTGCATAGTCATTTATGTTTTCCAGGGAAATTATAAAATTTAGTCCTAATTAAATCCAAACATTTAAAAAAGAGAATACTATTCCATTTTCCTTTGAATTTCATTTCCTTCACTCAGGGCTGCTGAAAGTCACCATGGGCACCAAGATGAAGCTTCCCTCTGCCCCCCTCTGCCCCCCCACCACCACCACACTGATCCAGCCCAAAGATCATATGATTCCTAACTACAGAATACATTTTCTTTGCATCTCCTCTGGATCCACAAGATCAAATGTGCATTATGAGTTCTGTGTGAAAACTAAATTCACAGGTACCTGCAGACTTATTTCATTGGGATTGGGGAGAGGGTGCTTAATCTTTCTGATGTCCTGCTGTCCTGCCATGAAATAGCTGTGGGGAGGGTGTGCTATTTGCCTCATTGAGGAAACCATATTACTGATGGTCTGCAAGTACATTTCAGATTGGAAAAATGGCACAGAGGGAGGCTTAAGTAACCTCTCTTCCATCATTAAGAACCCTTGGTCCCATTCCAGATTGGCACACATGTACTTGAGTCAGATTGAGGTGACGAGAGAGGAGGTCCTACGACTGATAGACAACTTAAAAACTGATAAATCACCAGGCCTAGATGACATACATTCGAGAGTTCTGAAAGAACTCAGATGTGAACTTGTGGATCTCCTGACAAAAATATGTAATCTTTCATTAAAATCTGCCTCTGTTCCTGAGGACTGGAAGGTAGCTAACGTCACTCACATCTTTAAAAAGGGTTCCAGAGGAGATCTGGGAAATTACAGGCCAGTCAGTCTGACTTCGATACCAGGTAAATTGGTGGAAACTATTATTAAGGAAAAATTAATAGGCACATAGATGAACAAAAACTATTGAGGAAGACTCAGCATGGGTTCTGTATTGTTGGCCACTGTGTGACAGAGTGTTGGACTAGATGGGCCATTGGCCTGATCCAACATTGGCTTCTCTTATGTTCTTATGTACCTAGGAATTACCTTGCCATCACAGAACTCACAATGCACGTCTGATTGCATGGACCCAGGGAGGACACAATGAAGACATAATGAATAGGTGTTAAATCACACGATTTTCCCAATTTCATGGGCCTCCAGAGATGTGAGGCCCTTGTTCCCTCCTCCTGCTGAGACCTCTCAAATCTGATCCCCAGTTTCCTCTGCTTTGAAGGACACCCTCTTGAAAGCCCAAGCCCACTGGGGATCCTGAAAATGAGTCTAGAAAGCTATAGACAGCTGGGCAACCCTTAAGTATTGTAAATCCAACCCAGCCATTGATATAGACAGACAAACATCCAATCCAACCAAAATGAAACATCAAACCCTTTATTCATGCCCAATACTTTATCAATATGCTAAAACCGTCCACCAATCGCTCCACTTTGAAATGTCAGGTGTTTCCCTACTAATCTTGATTTTGACAGCAGTTACCTTCAGACAGCAGTTACCTTCAAACTGCCCAGTCAAATTCAAACTTCATATCTTGGACCAATCCTGACCCTGGGAAAATGGGGTCTCATGTCTAGCTATGGGACCCTTCCCCATAAAAAGGCCATCCCAAGTTGGTGGAAAGTGTGTCAGGTCCTCATAGTATTCGGATACCCCTGCAATTACTTTGCAGGCCCCTCTTCTCTCTTCGACACTCTGCCAAGTTGGACTTCTGCTGCATGGCCTCCCCACAGTTTTCCACTTCTGGGATCAGGTAGTACCACCCATTCAAATATCCTTCCCTCCCTCTCCTTGTCTCTTCTCTCTTCCTTACCCTATCCTCTTAGAGAGTGTGTAGTAGAAAGGAGAGGGTGGTTTAATCATAGTGTTATGGCTTGTTGTTTTGGTTTGCTCCTGGTGGTGTGTGTTTGGTTGTTAGTAAACAAACCTTTAATTGAATTGGCTGGTCTCTGTCCCTTTTTCTTTGGGATATTGTTCTGGAATAAAACCTCCATATACATAAACAAAAGATCTGTTGTTTACCCTTTTGGAGACCTTTTAACAGCTAATCCCCACCAGGGGTCCAGTTCAGGTAACAGAGAGACCACCCAGATCCTTGTCCCAATTCTCCACTCTTGCTGGTTCTGCCTTCAGTCCCCTCAGACATGCCTATATAAGAGCAACTTCACAACATTCTCTGTTGCATCCCCAGAAACAGAACCCAGAATGGGACTATGCGGATGAAGAGGCAGATTGATGCAATGAGAAGCAAGGAACAGAAGCAAGTATGTTTTCATCACCCCTTTGTTTTATCCTGTATGCAGGTTAAAAAAAATACGAGATGGGCAGTCCATATGTTTCCCCAATAAAGAAAATATTAGAAAATATGAGCTCAGGCAAATTGCAAGATAAAGGGTTAACTCTCCTTCCTCCACACTGTAGTCTTGGTTCAATCTGGGGGCTCACGTGGCTGTTCACAAAATCATTCACTAGAGATCCAATCTTCAATTTTATATCATGTTGTCCTGCCCCTAAGTAAATCGTATAGGTATGTTCCTATGGGGAAAAGTAAAGTATAGTACTTGAGAATTCTATTGAGATGAAGACAAACCCTCCACAAATCCCTGACAATGGATGGCACAGCCTTCACTGAAAGGAATCCTATAGGGGACTGCAGTGATAGGCATTTTGCTTGCCGATAATATTTATCTTCTCCAATGCATTTGTTCCTGCCTCTCCCAGTCCCTTGAGTGGGTCAGGTGTGCTTCCCAGGTCTGCTTACATTTCTACAGATGTTTCCAAATGTGTGTTTGCTAGAGACTAATTGCCACAGCCCCCCACAGATCCTTTCAGGGGAAAGAGAGATTTGGTTTTGCACTTGGGGATGTAACATACGCACGAACACCTCGCATGATTATCTAAAGCAGGCAGGCTAATTAGGTATCAGGAAAAGGAAAAATTGTTTGAAGTTAGAGAGAGATTAAAAATGAAATGTAACTGAACCGAGTGATAAGGCTCCAGAAGATGGGTACGCTTAGCTAAACTACCAGAGACAAATTAAAATTCGACGTATCTTCTCAGAACTAAAATGACATCAAGGTGAGATGGCAGTTGGCAAAAAAAGGAAAAAAAAGACTAAGAAGCTTTTAATATTGAAATGTTAATGGTTTTATATTTTCGCCCCCCCCCTTTGTTATACTTTCATTTCAAAGATTACTTTAAAGGTGGTAGCCACAAGCTATGATTGGCAATGACCACATTTTCATGTAAGGGAAACAAAAGGCTTTCAGTGTTCTCAGCGCAAGATGTGTGATCATCTGCTGGTTCAGTTGACATCCTGTTTACCAGGGACAATTTGGGAGTGAATCATTTGGCAGACTGTTTGCCTGCATCCATACAGCTTGGATGTGTCCATATTCATGCTTGCTGAGCATTTTCTTACAGCTGCTGGCCACCTCACCACCAATCTGCCATAACCTCTTCCAGTTGTTAAAAATAGGGATGCTCAAGCCCCACCAGTTCAGCAGACATGCTGTTTGCTGGTCACATAAAGGGTACCAATATTTTGACATGGGTTTGACAGTTCACTGACCCATTTGTAGCCATCTGGCAGGGTGCTTTACTACATTCCTTCCTAACCATGCAGTACAGTACAATCAGCTTTTTGTGCATGAGCATCCTCATACAACCTGACTCAGTTATACTCCTCTCATCATTGCTGCATGACTGCTCTGCTAAGGTGAACAAGGGATTAAATAGACAACTGGTCACAAATAATATACATCAGCCATAAATTAATGTGTTCTATAATATACATCAGCCATAAATTAATGTGGTGTTTTAATAAAACGCCACCATCCAATGTCTAAGTAAATCCTAGCGACAGTAATGACTGCAGATTTATTTATTTCATTTGTACTCCATCTTGATCAACAGTGGTGACCCAAGAAGCCTACATTGTTCCCCTCTTCTCCATTTTATCCTCACAACAGCCCTGTGAGGTAGGTTAGGCTGAGAGTGTGTGACTGGTCCAAGGTCACCCAGCTAGCTTCCATGGCAGAGTGGGGATCTGAACCTGGGCATCCAAACAATCACTTTTTTAGCCTGCTTACACACAAGTGGATTTGTGATGGGAGAGGAAAGAGCTGATCACACCACTATTTCTGTTTTTCTCCTACCATCCATCTCCTCCTGAAAGCCTTGATTACGGAGAGGAGAGAGGGATAACCAAGGTGTAATTTTCCCCACCCCTAATTCCTCTTAATGACCAGGTTAGAGGTGCACATTGACACACACATATGGAGTCTGTGGGGGATCAAAAGTTATCCTATGAATTCCCCACAATGGGAAAACATACACAAGAAAGCTAAAGTGTGAGGGAGAAGCTGCATACCCTTTAGGGGAGGGGCCATGGCTCAGTGACAGAGCATCTGGTTGGCATGCAGAAGGTCCCAGGTTCAATCCCCAGCATCTCCAGATGGAAGGATCAGGTAGGAGGTGAGACCCTGGAGAGCCGCTGCCAATCTGAGTAGACAGTACTGACTTTGACAGACCAAGGGTCTGATTCCATATATGGCAGCTTGATATGCTCATGTGTTCTTGCAACAAGGCATGATGTTACGACACAAGGTAAGATTTCCAATTAGGCAGAAAGAACTAAATGCTAAATAGTTATTTTGGCAACAGCCGTGCAATAATGTGCACGTTCGGCTTGGCACCAAATATTTAAAATGGTCACCCAGAACTAAGTGAGGTATCAAGTGGAAACGGATGAGTTCCATATTCCACAATTAAGATTATCTGCCGTTCAGTACATCCATACAACTGGAAATGTTCCATGGTCATTATTAGTTTGTTTACCAAAAGCAGCCAACCTGCACACTTTAAGGGTGCACTGTGGAGATCTAGAGGCAGGAGTGGCTGAGTGCAAACATTTTGAAGCCCATATAGCTGTGTAGCACGTTCCTGTTTGGCTATTCGCAAGTACCTTTAGCTCTTAATAGTAATTGATCCACACACACATCCTGTAATGTCTCAGCTCTTTCCTCTCCTTTGAGCAGTGTAGCTGATCCTATGCCACATTAGGCATACTTAAACCTCTTTGACTCAGTGAGATTAGACATGCCTAACTCTGTGTAGGATCGCATCCTTAAAGGCACAGACCACCTGCTTTATCTCTCATTCCTAGCAGCAACTGTAACAAATGCAACTTATCTTTGGGATTGAAGATGTTTGCAGAAAAAGAGGAAAGCAAACGCCTGGAGTCTCAAAACCTACCGTCAATTTATTGCAGCTTTATCCAGAGTTGGGCTTATTGGTTGTTGTTTTTTTAAAGAAAGGACAAGAAACATTATCATTGATTTAAATTAGAGTCTTTGCATAACTGGAAAGGGAAAATAGCTTAACATTCATGGTACATAAATAATCTTGTCTCATTTTTCTCCTTATCAAAACTCTATCTGCCCTTTCCTTGCAAGCCTAGTAGGATTGAAACATGCTTTTTAAAACTGTTTTTTGCTTATAGTCCTACTCTTTCCTAAGGGGGCAGGCAGGAGTTTTGGAAACGGCATTTAACCTAATCAGGTCCCTGCCACACAGCAGGAAAAAAACCGGGCAAAGTGCAGCTTATAAAAGCCGCACCAAAATAGAGACGCCGCGGTAGGATCCCACGGATCCCCTGAGCTGCGGCGCCGTTGCTCCCCGGCACGATCAGATGCCAGAGAGGAAGCGACAGTCGGGAGGGGGAGGCTGCCAAACTGCGCATGTCTGAGCATGCGCAGTTTGGCCAGGAGCCGGGGATGAGCTGGCGGAAGGACGTGCCGGCGATCCCACGGCTGGCCTTGATGCACCATTTCCTGAAGAACCACCTAGGTAGGTAGTTTATTTTTGATGCGGGGTTTTGGGTGGAAGGGCCACATCGGGAACGGGCACGCCACGCTTCCCAGATGTTGCTGTGGGATCACGCCCGTTTGCTGCGCCCCCGATCTATCCCTCTCCCAGCCCAAAACCTCTTGTGTGACCGGGGCCTCAGCTGACCTACAGAAATATCATGAGTAGAATTTAGATGTCATCTGAGTTCAGAGCTGAATAATCTGTCACATTTTATTTCACCCTCCCTACAGCATTCATGGTTCTTTTTGTGCTTCACTTTCACAATAACCTTGTGAGGTAGGTTAGGAGAGGGCATTACTGGCCCATTAGCATTTCAACCAGTTTCATTATTTATTGATAATTTATTTAGAGCATCATTTCTCTGTAGACCTGCTTGAGGCGGTTCACAAAATAAAAATAATTTCAAAAATTACATAAAATTATCAGTACTAAAAGTCCCCCCGCTGAGTCTTACTTATTTCATGGCTGAATTAGAGTTTGTACTCAGTCCACCCCAATCCTGCTCTCACATTCTAAACAGTAAATCACATTTGCCCCTTTGTATATATATGTGTGTGTATGTGTGTATATGTGTGCTTAGGACGCCTGTTTAAATAAGGCATTCAAAAATTGAATTTACCTTGTTTGCACTATCCAGTTCTTCTCAAGCACCTGATATGATTGCAGTGATGTTTTGTTCATAATAAAAAAGCAGCATTCTGTGTTGTTTTGCATCTGCACATGGCAGTACTCAACATATCAGTCAGTAGTTGCTGCTGGCACTTGCTCAGAACTTGTTGGCTTGCTTGGGTAAGCACGATTCATCATGGGGAGAGCCAGCATCATTTAAAATCAGTTACATTGTGTGTGTGTGTGTGCGCGCGCATGTGTGCTTCTTTTTTGCCTACACAACCAGCAGCATTCAACTGTTGGTCATTGATCATGTTGGTGCATGTTCAGGACTTTTGGGATCAGAGTGAAATTCCCAAGTGTGCAGTACAAGAATGTGCAAAGTACTTCAGTATAACTTTAATCAGTGGTGGATATGCTTAGCCTGGGGACTCAGGAAGACAAACTGGGCAAGGCTAGAATAAAAGAGAGATATGCAACATACCTCCTTCCCAAATTCCAGGAAGCTTGGGACAGCCAAGGAAATAACCTGTTTTAAAACTGATTTTCCAGATAGTTGTGATGGGTAGACAGTGGTACAATGGCAGCTGCATGAATGCAGTGTCAGAATGTGCCTTTGCAAAACAATTGCACTGCAAGGTTGCTGCTCAAAAGCTGCATTCAAAGGTGCCTGAACTGGATATCCCAGGCAAGCCCAGTCTCATCAGAGGTTAAGCAGGTTCGACTCTGGCAAATACTTGGATGGTAGACCTCCTTGGAATACCAGCAGCCGGGAGGCCAAGGCAGGCCCCACTCAGCCACTTCTCTGAATATCCTCCATGTGCCAGTAGGGGTCAGTCACCAGAGGTCACCATGACCTCCAGGTGCTTACATGCACACACACACAGACATGCACATATGAAAAATACCAAAAAAGTTGCATTCAGAGGGTTGTTTACTTCATTACTGATTAAAACAAAATATCTCCATAGTCAAAAAACAACTAAAATCCACACTTAAAGCATTCCGAATGCTGGTCTTGTGGTATGAATCCATCTTGGAAGGATTTGCTTGTACAGCGGCTGGCTCTCTTGTTGTTCAGCTCCCCAAGAAATAGAGCTTGCAAGCAAGGACATTCCCAGGGCATGATGACAGCTGTATTTCTAGAATAAGAAACTTTGAGACTCATGTCTGCCTGGAAATATCCCATCCTTAGAAGCTCTTATCCCTAATCCCAGGTATGGAGTGGCTGGCTCTAGTTTACACGTGGGCCACAATCCAGCATCTAGATGCAGGTCTTTGGGTTTCAATGCACTGAGTGTACTTAAAGTTAAGGTGGATTTTGCCAGTTGTAATGATTAAACCAGAGTTTTCAGTGCTGAATTCTGTTTGATTATGGCTGGAATCCTCTTACTTGAGAATATTCTATTGAAATCACTGCACTTTGCATCTAACCGTAGAAATCACTGCATTTAATTGCATCTAACTGCAGAAGTCACTGCGCTTTGCATCGGCTCTGGCTGTAGAGTTCAATTTAAGCCTTGCATTCATAACATGATTTCAAAGAAGGATGGGTCAAGGGAAATTAATTGGTGAACAGCTTGTTTTGTCATTAATGAACATTTACTTATCTGCCCTTTATTAGCTTGTGCTTACTAAATGTATAGATTACAAAATTTGATTATGAAGTCTTCTGATATGTGAGATTACATAAACGTCATTCAGTCATTTGTTGCAGAGTTTCCCATCTTCCTCAAGCTGTCTTGTTCAGTCATTTGTTGCAGAGTTTCCCATCACCCTGGTCTCAAGCTGTCTAGTATCCCTGTTATCATTATTCTTCCTTTATCATTTGACTGTTGCTATAACCTTGAAAAACCCGAAAATGGAAAAAATGTTGCCTCTATGATGAGGGCTATTCATCTTCTCTAACATGTTCTTCAGGCCGGCTAGGTTTGATTTGTTTTGATATTTAATAGTGATGGTATTAAGAAAGTTCCCACACATAAGCCCCCTAGAATCCATTTGAAAATAAAAGCATAACGTTGACATTTTCCAAAGTAATCTTTGTGGGGCATAACGAGGTGTGCTGCAGCACTGACTTTGCACAATAATAGAAATTACCAGCTACTTTAGTCTGATTTGTCTAAAATATTCCCAACATATTCCATCTTCAAGAGAGCGAAAAGGACAAAAATGAAATGTCATTATCACACTGAATGAATGAGTGTGGCTGAGAAACAGTAGTGGAAGGAGACAGAGTAAACGGTCCCAGACAAATATTGCAGATGTCCAAAAACCCAGACACTCACTTTTAAAGCCAAAATTTGCAGTCCTATGCACATGAAAACATATAGTCAGCTGGACCATAGGTTTATCAAGGTCAATATCGCCTACTCGAATTGACAGCAGGTCTCCAGGGTCTCAGGTCTTTCACATCATCTGCGACATGAACTTTTAACTAAAAATGTCAGGGACTGAACCAGTAACCTTCAGCATGCAAAGCAAATACTTTACCAGTGAGCCACACCTGTACTCCAGTGGAGACTCACTCTAGTCTAAATGCATTGGACTCAGTGGACTTAGACTGAAGTATTGATTGCACTGGAAATGGCTTAAGGCCATGGTATATGAAGGACTCCCTTGGCCTATCAAGGTGGGTAGCTGTGTTGGTCTGAAGCAATAGAACAAAGTTAGAGTCCACTGGCACCTTTAATACCAACAAAGTTGTATTCAAGGTGTGAGCTTTCGTGTGCCTGCACACTTCATCAGACTTTGTCTTTATTTGGCCTTGGCCTATATTTGCCTACCTCAGATCTTCTGCTGAAGCCCTTCTCTATCTGCCCATATCAGCAGATATGAGTTAGGGGATCTGATGACGCTCAACTTTCCCAACTTTTAGGCCCAAAGTATGAAATGTTCTTGCTCTGGAGATTTGCCAGGCCTCATCCATCCTGATCTGTAGATATCTTGCCCAGGCAAGAAATTGCATAGCACGAGCATACCTACAACAACTGACCTTATGTACTGTACAAAGTACATAGTCCAAAGCCTCTATCCCTTTACCAAAGCATTTTTCTGAACAATTTTTATTGTTCCAATGAGAGCCTTATAAAAGCTGGTTTTCCTGGTTGTAGAATTTTGATTTTTTAAAAAACTTATGATTGAATATGGCCCTTATTTATGGAACAATTTTTCAGCCATCTTATGGGAATAAAAGGAAAAATGGGTTAACATAAAAGCTATATTTAAAGAGAGGGGGGGAACAAGTGTGGCATGGACCAGACTGATAAACAGCAAGCAAGAACACTGAGCAAATATGAAATGTGTGAGCCCCATCTCTCTTTGTCGCTTTATTCCTCCAGTTTGGGGACAACAGCCCCTTTGCCCACACATCCCACTGCCTCTTTAGCAGCCTTACAAAGGGCAACATTGGTTTCAAGAAATAGGAAGCCGTGCCAAACATGTGGCAGGAGAGATGGGCAAGACAAGATAGTAAGTCAGATCTTCAAGATCTGAAGGAGCATAAAGTGGGTCTGTCTGTAGTGGGCCATAGGCAGACAGGAATGCAGGGAATGTAAATGTGAGTGCTGCTGGGGTTGGAATCAGACATGGAAGGAATACTGGGCACACAGGAAGATTAAACACTAAGCCTGTTTCAAATGGAGGGAACATGGAGATGCAGTCAGTCAGAAGGTCATGCAAACAGGCAGGGAAGCTGGCAGATTGCCAGGGGTGCAGGGAAGCATGTTTAAAGGAAGGCACTTGGAGCAAGCCTAGAGAACTACAGAAACAATGCTGGACAATCACCCAGGTTTGGTCCACAATCACTTATAGTCAAGCCACGTAAGGAAAAACCAACAGGCTGCTTGTGTAGTATTGCCATACTGGAACTTGGAGACAGTACTGCTAAACACAAAGGCCACTGTGCACACCCAAGCAGCTGCCAGTTCTACACACATTCTTTGTAGTGTCTATTAGGGTTACCAACTCAAGGTTGTGTAACTTCTGGATATTTTGGGGATGGAGGCTGGGGAGAAACCTCAATGAGATATAATGCCATAGTCCATCCTCCAAAGCAGCCATTTGCCCTAGGAGAACTAATCTCTATAGTCTGGAGCTCTCCAGGTCCCACCTGGAGGTTGGCAACCCTAGGTTAGAGTGTAGGCCTGGCTTGAGGAGATGAATGAAGCTCAGTGGGGTAACTTTTGGTTGGTGACTCTCAGAGATGCCAGAACAATTGGGGGAGCAGAGACTTCTTGGAAATCACTTTCTGTTTCAAAACAGGAAGTGACATCATAACACTCTAAGAATTTCAAAATCTCTATGGTTGTACCATACAATTTTTTGAAATTCCTAGAGTGTTGTGACATCACTTTCTGTTCTGAAACAGGAAATGACTTCCAGGTGCTGTTTCCCCCCCCTCCAATTTCCCCATGCCACTCCAGTGAGTGAGGGCAGGGGACAGAGAGCATCACCATTACCAGATGAGTGGCAAACCTACTCTCAGCCTAACTTATCTAACAGGTTTTTT
>NW_015171553.1:202248-211491 GCF_001447785.1 Gekko japonicus
ACTAATACAGCTACCCATCTTGCTCTGGCTCCATATCAACTGCCTTGAGCTCCTGGAAGGACAGGTGGAAAAAAACCCGGTGAACAACAACAACCTGCTCTGCATTCGGAGCTGACATTTAAAAACATGTTTTGTTTAATCTTCATATACAATTATTCAAAAGGAGGCAACATTAAACTTAGAACAAAATCCACTCCAGTTTGATTAAGAACAGCAGCTGCACTTACTGCTGGTAGGCTCAATTGTCTTCTAAATCCTCAGGATTCAGGATGCCAGTTAATCACCCAAAGGTGGATTAGGAACAATTATTCCTTGGGAGGTAATTCTGAGCAGCTGGCCAGGTATTACATTAATTGATGTGCTTCCACGGGCTCCGAGCCAGCAGATTTTAACCGCTATAAAAATCAGCAACTAATCTAGAAAACTTGGATTTGTTGGTTGTTCTGTCTGAAAGAAGACAGCAGGCACAAGATGGATTTAAATAGGCTCCAATTTTATTGGGATGAAAGAGTATCGTACTGCAATCATAATAATGATGACTTTAGTAACCTAGCACCCCATCACCTGCTAAGACACAGGGTGTTTTGCAAAACCCACACAAATAAAAACAGAACTAATAGGGCTGATAGAAAAATGCAGAGAAATAATAAAGTGGATTGTTAAAAAGAAAAGGGAAAGGGAAAGGAAAGGAAGACATGCTTATAGGAAAGTGATGGGAAATGCATGGCAGAGCCCCAAAATGGGAACAGAAGGATTTCAGCTGCTTTTTAAGTAGGAAGAGGGGAACAAAGACAAATATCCAGAGCTTGACATGAGAAGAAGAGAGAAGAGAGAGAGGAGATTGGATTTATACCCCGCCCTTCACTTGGAGTCTCAGAGCGGCTTTCCTTTCCCCTCCCCACAACAGACACCCTGTGAGGTGGGTGGGGCTGAGAGAACTCTGACACAAACTGCTCTTTTTCAAGGATAGCTGTGCCAGAGCTTGTGACTGACCCAAGGTCACATCAGCAGGTGCAAGTGGAGGAGTGGGGAATCAAACCCGGTTCTCCCAGATTAGAGTCCACTACACCAAACCACTACACCAAACTGGCTCTCTAAATAAATTGCTACTGTATGACCACTAAGGCATGGTAGCAGGAACCCCAAATCCCTACGGTTTTACAATAAATAAGGTTGCTAACAGGTCTGGATAAAAATGTCCTGTCCTTTTAATGGAGGCTTAATGTGTGGAAATTGGGAAATGGATCTTGTCATGTCATGGAGGTCAATATCACCTGGCCAATGATATCCTGGGAAGGAAGGTGGCATGATATAGCCCAATCTCATCCAATCTCTGAAGCTAAGCAAAGCAGGGTTGGTAATTTGAAGGGAGACAACCAGTTCCCCTGGGTGAGGTATCGGGGGGCAGGGCACATGACGAAGCCCCGCCCCCCGCTTCCGGCCGCCCCGCTTCTGGCCCTCATTCAGCCAGGAGGAGGCAGGAGAAGAGGGAGGGTAAGTTGCTTCCTCCCTGCCTCTCCCCACCCCTGCCTGCCTGGGGCCAGGGAGGGCCTTCGCGGGGTTCCCTTGCACTCCCGCCGGCCTTGCAGGTCCACCGCCAGGCCCCTCATGGGGCTCGGCAGGGGAGCTGCAAGCCCGGCGGTGGCGGCCGGGACCGTTGGGGGTGGTGTGTGTGGCCTTATGACACATTTCCGGTGATGTCAGGGGGTGTGGCCTTATAACACACTTCCGGTGATGTCAGGGGTGTGGCATATGCTAATGAGCTATGCTAATGAGTTCCCCTAGCTCTTTTTCTACGAAATGACCCCTGGAGACAACCAAGGAAGACTTTAAAGAGGGAGGCAATGGCAAACCACCTCAGCTTCTTACTTGCCTTGAAAGCCTCTTGCTGGGGTTACCATAAGTCATCTGCAACTTGATGGCACTTTCCACACCCCCAAGCCCCCCCACACACACACACAAATGACATTCCATTGCCTCTATTAAAGGCACAGGATAATTTTTTCTTCAGGTGGTTGGCAACCTGAACAAGGAACTCCAGTGTGGGTAGTCTGATCCTTTATAGCTAATAAAACCACTGAGGTGGGAAAGTATTTATTTTATGTAGACATTTACACCTCACTTTTCACCTGAACAGGCACCAGAAGTGGCTTACATCATTCTCCTCTCCTTGATTTTATCCTCACAATAACCCTATGTGGTAGATTTAGCAGAAAGTATGTGACTGGCCCAAGGACACCCAGCAAGCTTCCATGGCAGAGTGGGGATTCAGAGAAGAGTGATGTTTTGAACCTGGGTCTCCCATCTCCTAGTCCAACATTCTAATCACTATTGGCAGCTCTAGTCTCAGAAGGCTTGGGGACCCCTGGTCTATTCAGACTGGTAGCAGTTTTCCAGGAGGAACTCAGGTCTTGCATATCACCTCACCTGGTCCTGGGGATATACAGGGATTAGAACCTGGGACTTTCTGCAAACAAGGCAAAAGGTGTACCACTGAGCTACAGCCCCTCCCCTAAGACAATGAAACAATAGCTCTGACAGAATGGGGAGACACAGAAGAGAATGGAAAGGCTAAGAAGTCAGTGGCCCATACTTCAAGCGGCTAGGGAAGACAGCCAAGGAGCCATGCAGATTATTAACATCTCAGCCCATATCTTCTAAATACCCCGCCCCCCATGCAGCATTGCCTAGGAACTATTGTCATAATGGTCATGTTTTCCTCCACAGCCATGAAGGCTAGAGGCATCTTTATTGTTAAAATGAAAGCTGTAGCATATTCTGTATCAGAAAAACTCTCACAACAACCCCAAGAGCTGCTTTAGTAGCATGTATTCTTTCTTTCTTTCTCTTTCTTTCTTTCTTTCTTTCTTTCTTTCTTTCTTTCTTTCTTTCTTTCTTTCTTTCTTTCTTTCTTTCTTTCTTTCTTCTGCTTGCTTCCAGCAGCATCTCTTCTAAAGCTGCCTTGAGTTTCCGCATGAGAAATAACCCCCAGAATTCTGGATCAGAGCTCTGATCCTTCCCACAGGCGCATGGAGAACAGATAGCCTTAGATAAGGTCCAATGAATACCTAGCTAAAGGGAAATGCAATTGCATGTGTGTATGTGTGGAGAATTTTGATTGACTTCTCTGTGTCTGTGTGTGACTCAGGGTTCAAGGCTGCTGTGAATTTGAATCAGATAGAGCAACTTCAGAACTGCTGAAGTTTATCTCCACCAATCCCGGTCCCACTGTCATGCCGCTCCTTCTGTGACGATGGCCTCGAGCCACCGCTGGGATGAATTTACTATTCTGTTGGCAGTGTTGCCGATTAATAATTCAAAGATATAGGACAATATATTAGGTATATTTTAAATAGTGCAAACTTGCCACATTTTTATGGGGCTTCAAAATTGATGGCAGGGGCAGTGTTTTAAATACACTGAAAACCTGAGATATATTTAATGCCTGCTGTACTTTGTCATAACACCCACTTTTAATTATCAAGAATACTGGCCAAGTTGCTAATATTTCTTAAGCCGATTTTATACATTGTCAAAGTAGTTATATTACTGGGGCCCACTGCATTTTATTAAACACAACATTTCAAGTGAGCTCTGGAGGATCTCTTTGAATGAGGGGGGAGTCTCAGGTAGCAGAAGGAGGGCCCACAGAAATTGTCTGTGTTTAGGGTAGAAACAAAGGCAGCTGCCTATCTATCATCTATCTATCTATCTATCTATCTATCTATCTATCTATCTATCTATCTATCTATCATCTATCAATCATCTATCTATCTATCTATCTATCTATCTATCTATCTATCTATCTATCTATTTAACTATCGATCTAACCATCCATCATCGCTTTAAAGTAGAGACTAGAATTAGTTGATTTTGAATGAAATGGCAGCGCTGCCCAATGGCATTTCCCCAGTTTAAATCACCTCCAAGGGTGCTATTTGCTCTGCGGGGGGGGGGGGGGGGGACACATGATACAAGTTTACCTGATGCTATGGGCCTAATTGCAGTGTGTGGAGGGGGGGAGTGATTCAGATCAGGGAAATGGCAATAAATTAAATCCATTCTGTGCGGCCCTGCTGCTTTCATCAAAAGTGGAGCTCCCCATGACTTCTTTTAGGTTAAAGGAAGTTAGAAGAACCAGCCATGGATTCCCCCACATCATGTCTGTATCTCTATTTGCATAATTAGGTAAGGAAAAAATTGACATGGGAAATCTGACTTATTTGTTTACTTCATTTATCCTGTTTTTCTTCCCAATGGGACCCCAAATGGCTTACATCATTCTCTGCTCCATTTTATCCTAACAACATCAAGTAGGTTACATTGAGAGCATGTGACTGGCCCAAGGTTACCCAGCAAGTTTCCATGGTGCAAGTGGGGACTGGAACCTGGATCTCCCAGATTCTAGTCTGAAACTCTAACCACTACCCTAGACTGACCTAGAGAATGGAAGAGAACACTGAAGGGGTATCTGTCTCTGGCCCAATCTGCATTTGCTATGTAAAGCTGTTCCACGCTGGCTTCCCAAATTCCCATTTGGCTCAGTATAAAGCTCTCCTCTGTCTGCATCAGGACGCAAGTTGTTTAGGGAGAGCACGTTAGAGAGGGGAGGAGCAGCCTCCCAGGGGCTCTGGCAGGGCGCTGCGCTGCAGGGAGGAAACACTTGCAACCCCCACACACAGAGAAAGTAAATGGGGGTGACCTGGCAGAAGAGGAGGTGGAGGGGGGGCAGGAAAGATGGAGTGAGCTGGGTAAAAAACACAAAACACCCAACAGTTGCCAGGCAGGGTGTTCTGGAGACTGCCCCAGGAAATAACAAATGGTTCAGGGATGGGTGTGCTTCCAAACTCCCCCCCCAAAAAAATATGATCGCAGAAAAATGTTCCCTGGCTGCTTTTAAATGCAGACAACTGGATTTTCAGCTAACTTGTTTCCTTTGTGACAATTTGCATATCTCCTTAGAAAAGATGGGGGGTATTTGGCTCCAATTCTCTGCTTTTTGCTCACAGTGGCTTGATGGTGGGGAGGAGCAGTTGTACCACCTTAAAACCACATTCAGATAAGGGGGTGAGATGCTGTAGTGACCTTGGAGTCACCACTAAATGGCAATAAAATGAAGCAGACAGCCGATACTGAGATGAAACAATAGGAGAGTGGATGCGGCATGAAATGCAGACAGAAAGTTTTGAGACGATGTGAGATTATTGGCACTATGGTGGGAAATACCAATGCAGATTGGACCTCTGTTTTAAGTAAGGATGCCCTCATAATAATTTTTGACACAAACTACAATTCCACACCTTGATTTATTCCATAAAGTAGTGTTGCCAGTCCCACACTAGCACCCACTGGGAGTTTTAAGGAGTTATGACATGTAAATAGGCATCACACCAAGATGGCACTGTCACTTGCAGGACAAACCCAGAACTGATGGCATTATACCAGCATGATGCTCTTCACCCCCCCACACACACCTCTATGGGAAATCTTGAGTGTCATATTGAGATGATAATGTCACATCACAGCATTGACACACCACCTATTCATCCCATTTCCTGCCATTTTCCCTTTGGGCTGCCAGGTGGGTGATCTCGCAGCTGGAGTGGGAGATCTGGACTGTTTTCACAAACAAAACCTCTATTGGGGGGGGGATAATTGGAAGCTGTAAGAAATAGTTCTTCTGTTTCATGCGGGGGGGGGCATTTGCCCTGGGCCTGGAGCTTCAAATTTAGGCATGTTAATTTTTGACATTTGATAGGTTTCACAACTTGTTTTTATGTATTGTCATTGAATTCCCCTTGCTACTCCATCAGCACTCCCCTACCCCCACTGCTGCTTCTAAGGCTTGCCTTAACAAGCACTTTGGCTTAGCCAATCTTACATCCCTCCCCCTGTTGCCAATCACCTGACAGGCAGGGGGACTTACTGGCAGCAAAGGGAAGGCCTAGACCAGCATTGCTGGCAACACAGAGATATCACTTCCAGCACACACCGAAAGTGATGTCATCACATTGCTAGCAATGTGGGATGCTCTGGTATTTGGGTAAAAACTCTATGGAAAAATTACTTCTACTGTCAAGTTTTTGCCCAAATACCAGAGCATTCCTGAGTCGCCAGTGACATGATGACATCACTTCCAATGTGTGTTGGAAATAATGCCACCAAGTCAATGGTGACACTGGCCTAGGCCACTCTTTGCTGCCACTAAGCCTCCCCCCACCCCAACTGCTGCCGGTAGCCAGAAACCATATGCAGTATAAAGGCCTCTTTGCCTGCATCCTGCAGGGTTTCTGTAGGACACACAGATAACTTCAGTGGGCATACTCCCACTGCAAAATGGACCCAAAGAAGAGTGTCAGTTTAGATATTCTTGGACTGAGCTTGAAAAATGAGGCAGACTTTATTGTTTCAGAGATCCATGCTCACTTAAGCTGTGCCCTTGCTAACTGAGGAAAAACAGGACAAGTAAACGTTGCATATGGCTGCACTGGGTTTTTTTAAACATTATAAACAGGCTAGCTCGGCTGGGTGCAGTTATTTTTCTTTCGTGACTACAGTTTGCACAAGCTGCCCCAGGGAGTCATTATGGAAGCCGTCGCAATGTTTATTATCAGTGCAGGCAGCTTTCCTTATTCCTTTAGCGGCCATCCATCATGCACCCTTTGATTAGTTGCTATTTCTCATTCACTCACTTGGACAGGGCTGGGAGCCTTCCCTTTCTTTTGCTCAAACCTGGACGAAACATGGCGGTTTAAGGTCTGGAGCCTTCTGATTCCAAAATCAACTAACTGGGAGACAGAAGCTATCTTTTATCAGTCCCTTCCTTCAAGAGGATATGTCTGTTTAACCTGGCAACTTTCAGTGCCATCCCTTCTAAATCCATTGATTTCAAGATTCAGTTTAGGATTGCACTGCTAACATCCCATCTGTTTTCTCTAAGATATCACACAATAGTTTGGCTATCTGTAGCTTTTATTGTGTAACCATTTTACCTTAACTGCTATTAAAATTTGGAAACTCTAGTTTAAACACCTGGCATCATTGTCTCTTCCACTTGTATCATTTATAGTTTCCAGAGTTGTTGGTTTTTTTAAGGATGGACTTTTATTTTTATACCTGGAAGGGAAAAGAGGGAGAGCTGGTCTGTTTTGTTTTGTTTTGTTTGCCATACTGGTATTTACTATACAGGCACTTGGGATTTGGAAACAAAGCCATTTTGATAAATGGGCAATAGGGTTGCCAAGTCCATCTTCCACCCCCAGCGGGGGACTTTGGGGGCATTCCTACTTAAAGGGAGAGAGATGGGTAGCGGTGGGTGTTGGGGGTGGGGGACCCATGGCAAACCAGGGGGGGTTGGCAACCCTAATGGGCAAATAGAAACGTTTTTTAAAAATCCCCAATGACTGTGTTCTCTGTAGACTGCTGGGGGAATGGGGAAGATCATTATGCCTCCATTTCTTTGGTTCTGCTCCTTAGAACTCTGAAAATTCAGTGGAAGATCATCAGGTCCAAGACTGGCCCAAAATACACATTGTTTTCGTTTGTTTGCTGTTCACCAGTTGATTTATCTAGTTGTTGTTGTTGTTATTATTTAAATTCAACTTGTTAGGCTGCCCTTCCCTGCAAGCAGGGCTCAGGGTGGCCTTTTGCCAAGAAGAATGGTGTGCAAATACTTAAATAAATAAGCCTCCAAAAGAGGAGCCTAATAACTTCCATGGGAATAAATTGTGAATGTCCCAACAGCGCAATCCTAGGAACACTTTCCTGGGAATAAGCCCCACTGAAGGGACTTAGGACAGCACCATAATTGACCTATTATTCCATGTCCTAGAGACTTTGATCCATGGATACATGCTAATGTCAACAAAAGTGAAATAATCTTCACAGGCTACTCTTCCTTCCAGTACATTGTGAACTACACCTTGATGTGAACTACACCTTGATGTATTAAGACTAGTAGTCATGTTCTATCATGCCAAAATAGGCTCTGAACCCTCCAGTTCTGGGATAAAAGAAGGGGAAAATGATATTGTAAACCACTTTGGACCCCCATTTGGGAGAAAATGGGGGTTATAAATACCCAAATAAATGAATAGATCCCATACTATTTCATAATGCTGCTTTAGTTGATCCAAAGCAAGGATTAGAGCCATTAATTTTGGTTTATTGATTCAGGTGGGAGTACAGCTCTTAGTCTAAGACTGGATGACATTGCACCATCTCACTTTCTTCATGGTTTAAAAAGCTGTAACATCTGGAAATGACCAAAAACAACATAGCACTCAACAGACTTCCAGGCACAAGGCACTGTTTCTTCACAGTTTCGTGTTTCAAGGTGTTAATGTTAGACACATTCCAAACATTGGCAGTGATCCAAGCCTCAGTCAGGTTCCATTGTGACTGTATGTCTGTGTGTACAATATCTGGAGATGTGAAGGACAACTGTTCAGAAATCAATACTTCTCTGAAAAGGAGATGAACTCAACAGCACAACAAATTGATCTGGGCACCAATAAATTGCTTAAGAACTCATTAATGCCTTGCTAGAAACACTTAATAAACCAGAGAGAGGGAGAGATTGGAGAACTGTCAATGCTTGTGAACAACTGTGTCTGTCGGGCGTCAATGCTTGTGAACAACTGTGTCTGTCTGTCTGTCTGTCTGCTTTATTTCTCAGAGGATGATATTCTCTTTCAAAACATCAGAGAGTTAAGGGAATGGGTTCCAAAAGGCATGAAAAACTGATGCTTCAACTTTTTAAAGATAAAAGTTGAAAACGCTGGGTCATTTTACTGTCTTTCTGCAGCAATAGTGCTTTATAAACATGTAATGAACAGACTGGCATCAAAGACGCTAGATATATTCGACCATCATGTCAGTATATTATTGATCTCAAAGTGTAAGCTGTAAATGACATTATTGTAACAGTAAATACAATTAATGAACATTCATGAAGTAATTGTGATTATAAAGATACATGAAGTTATTTTGATCGTTATAAAGTGATTGCTGCTGACAAGAACCTCCAGATTAAGTTCTGTTTGTCTCTTCGTCTGATCAAACCTTCAATAAGGGATCCAAACAAACGGATACTTGAAGTGAAATCCCCCCCACTGAAACCCCTTAAGCAATTAGAGGGGGTGCCTCTTTGACGTGTTTACATAAATGGAAGAGGGGAGGGGGGGAGAGAGACAGTTGTAAGCAGATACTTCTGAAAGACTTTATTTGCAAGCGTGTAAGCCT
>NW_015171553.1:212206-215789 GCF_001447785.1 Gekko japonicus
ATAAGGGTTTCAAACAGTCCTATTATTTTCCTAGCCGCGATTTCTGTGTGTCATACAAACATCTTCAAGTAGTGTTAATCAGTAATTCATCTTCAATATGCACATTATCAGACGTTCTACAGATCAACTGAACAAATGCAATAGTGCTTTATGGCAGAATTTTCATGCTAGCAGTAATACGTTCCAACAGTTTTGCAGCACTTTAAGTCAGAAATATATACACTGTTTTCAGGCTGTAATTGTTGCTACGTTCATGTTAAGGATTTGGTAGATGCCCCCCCCCCCAACAGTCATATATAAGCAGGACTGTAGATGGTATTTTCCTGCATGACAAAGAAAGAAACAAACAGAAAGGTAGCTATAGACTTGTGCACTGCTGTTTGCTATTACCACATACAAAATTAGTGGAAGCTTAACTACCTGCTCCTATTACAGCTCTCCCCATATTGTATAGTTGAGCCTTCTTTGTTTTTTCCCAGAAAATTGTTGACTCAAAAATGCTCCAGTGCACAGAGAATCCTTCCTTACAAGTGAAACAGAAATTAATTACTATATTTGCTGTGTGGCCTAGTCGGAGACCACTTACACAGGCATAATTTCCCTGATTTCCATTATGCTGCATGGTGTGAGGGTGAATGTTGGCAAGGGTTGCCAACTGTCCAAATAGGTAAAGGCAACCAGTGGGGTTTTTTTTGTTTTTTTAAATTCATTTGGTTTGAACATTAAAGCTGTGTGGTTTCTTGGGTTATCTGCTCTACAGGTATTCACACTTCTCTTGCATGGAGAGTGCACTACTTTCAGCCCCAGTTCTCCTGATTTGTTAAATGGGTTAAATTTTCTAAAACATCTTCTAAATGCTTAATTTATTAACACTGTATATATGTGCTATATAGACAGCTTGGCCCTCACCTGGATAGCCCAAGTCAGCCTTATCTCATTAGATTTCAGAAGCTAAGCAAAGTCAGCCCTGGTTAGTACTTGAATGGGATACCACCAATGAAGTCAAGGGTGGCTACACAGATACAGGCTACAGCAGAACCACCTCTGTTGGCCTCTTGCCCTGAAAACCTCGTGGGGTCACCATGAGTTGGCTGCAACTTGGTGGCACTTTCTACCACCACATACAACTTTACATGGTCTGTCTGTGGCTGGACTCACATCATTTATTACTTTATTTATAATCCATCTTCTCCACCAATACTCAAGGTGGATTGTGAAATTTAAAATAATGCAATATGAACAGTATAAAATACCAGTTTAAGATACAATATATAAGAAATGCAAAAGCTGGATTACAGAAATTAGAAAACAATGCAATAAGAATAAGATAATATATATAACAAACAGCCATAAATGTGTCCTTGTGACATGGTTGTAGTCTGGATTGTAGTCAGGTATTGTATAGGTGACTGAGGGCCAAGCTCAACAATAGAGCATCCCCACATCTGTCCAATGGATGCTCCACCATTTTGTAGGAGTGAGTTTCTACTAGCAAACTCCTTTTAACAGTACCACATGGGCCCAGTTCTAGTTGGGACCACTGCAGAGGAGTATGGGTTCCTTCCTCCCTCCATGTTTTTTTCAGGCCTAAAAGGTGCCAGGGAGCTTTATTTGATGACCTGTTTAAAACTATATATTTAAAGGATGCTGCTAGAGGCAAGTGATTGTATTATGATCCCAATAATGGCCTGCTCATTTTGCTTCATTGCATCAGAAAATGGCTGGACAGTCCATAATTCATTAGGCAATAAACCTGACAACTCTATTCATGTGTCAGGATTGAAGAAACATTGTACAAGTCTGACTACTTGCAGTGTATATAGAAAACACCTGCTATATGAAAGTGGTTCTGAAGAAAATAATTAGGTACACCAACAGACATCTAAGCCAGCGAATGAGTGCAATAGAGATGGGGGGAAAACCCTCATTATGTTCAGGATACAGAAGTTGAGAGGAGGGGGGGAAAGAGCAGAGGAAATGAGTGGGAGGGAAGTAGACCAATTCCCAAATGGAATCCTACAAATACAGGAAACATCTTCAAAGTATTGGCCAGGAGGCATAGAAGTTTCCACTGAAAAATGTAGGCTGGCCCAAAAAAAGGCAGCATGCATCTTTCATGAGCTTCCCCATCCTTTACATTATTCTAATCTTCCAATATTTGTAGATTGAATTTTCACATCTTGTGTTACTCCTGGCTTGTCCAATCAATATAAAGGAATTAAAGAAGGATGGAAGGTCACATCAAACAGTACTTTCAAATCACCCTTCCTTAGGTAGAATGTTGTGGTATTCCATATGCTAACATGGACAATCAGCAAAATGTCAGCTGGGGAGTTCCATTCAGGCCATTTTGGTCTCATTCCTCCCTTCTTCTGGTTGGGTGAAGAGGTATGTTATGAGGCTGCCAAGCAGGCATGTTTGGGCTGGATTCAAATTGAGACTGTGGCACACAAAGAGATTTGAACCATTGTTGTTGTTGTTCAGTCGCACAGTCGAGTCCGACTCTTTGCGACCCCATGGACCACATCACTCCAGGCCCTCCTGTCTTCTATCGTGCTCTGAAGTTTGCTTAATTTCATGTTCATTGCATCGAAAACACTGTCTAACCATCTCATCCTTGGCTGTCCCCTTCTTCTATGACCTTCAATCTTCCCCAGAATCAGGGTCTTCTCCAGTGAGTGCTCATTTGGTGAGCCAAAGTATTCTTCTCCAGTGAGTTCTCATTTGGTGGCCAAAGTATTTGAGCTTCAGCTTCAGTATCTGGCCTTCCAGGAAACAGGGTTGATTTCTTTTAGGATTGACTGCTTTGATCTCCTTGCAGTCCAAGGGACTCTTAAGAGTCTTCTCCAGTACCATAATCCAAAACATCTATTCTTTGGTGCTCGGCCTTCCTTATAGTCCAGCTCTTGCAGCCATACATTACTACTGGGAATACCATTGCTTTGACCATATGGACTTTTGTTGGCAGAGTGATGTCTCTACATTTTATTATGCTGTCTAGGTTTGCCATCATTTCCTTCCAAGGAGGAGGCGTATTTTAATTTCATGGCTGCAGTCACCGTCTGCAGTGCTCTTGGATCCCAGGAACATGAAGTCTGTCACTGCTTATACAACTTCCCCTACTATTTGCCAAGGAGTGATGGGGACAGAATTGGACATTGGCTGCGAGGCTTTTGCGAGCTTCTTTGCAGATAAAGTCTTGGCCCTCCGTCGTGACCTCCCCGCCACACTTGATACAGTTAGGGAACTTGAGGCCCCTTGCACGTCTTTGGAGACGGGTTTAGTATGTTTTGACCCACTCAGCCTGGAGGAAGTGGACAGGCTGTTCGTGGCTGTGCGCCCAACCACATGCGACCTTGATCCGTGCCCCTCTTGGCTGATTAAAGCAGGCCGCAAGGGGTTGCGAGGTGCGCTACGGGAGATTGTGAACAAGTCCCTCACTGAGGGACGGTTCCCGGGAGCACTCAAGGAAGCGATGGTCCGCCCTCTCTTTAAAAAACCCATCTTTGGACCCGGCCGAATTGACCAACTATCGGCCGGTGTCCAATTTGCCTTTTTTGGGCAAACTTATTGAGAGGGCGGT
>NW_015171553.1:218199-219539 GCF_001447785.1 Gekko japonicus
ATCATCTATCTATCTATCTATCATCTATCTATCTTTCTTTCTTTCTACCACCCACCCACCCTACCTTTCTAGGGCCCATTGTCTTCATCCACAATGGGCTTTCCTCCCTAGTAAATTAAATAAGCAACGTGACAATATACATCCTTGTCCAATGCTAAACCAATCAGTTGTTCCATATCCGGTTCTAACTGTCGCTTCTTGACCCTTATACAGGTTTCTCAAGAGATATGTGAGGTGGTCTGGTACTCCCATCTCTTTAAGAACCTGTCATAGTTTGTTGTGATCCACACAATCAAAGGCTTTAGCATAGTCAATGAAGCAGAAGTAGATGTTTTTCTGGTACTCTCTTGCTTTCTCCATAATCCAGCAAATGGTGGCAATTTGATCTCTTGTTCCTCTACCTCTTCGAAACCCAGCTTGTACTTCTGACAGTTCTCTATCCACATCCTAGCTGAAGCCTAGCTTGTTGGATTTTGAGCATGACCTTGCTGGTGTGTGAATTGAGTGCAATTGTGCAATAGTTTGAATATTCCTTGGCATTGCCCTTCTTTGGGATTGGAATGTAAACTGACGTTTTCCAATCCTGTGGCCACTCTAGCGTTTTTCAAATTTGCTGGCAAATTGAATGCAGCACTTTAACAGCATCATCTTTTAAGACCTTGAATAGCTCAGCTGGGATACCATCACCTCCACTAGCTTTGTTGTTGGTAATGCTTTCTAAGGCCCATTTCACTTCACATTCCAGGATGTCTGGCTCGAGGTCAGTGATTACACCATTGTGGTTTTCAAGGACATTGAGGTCCTTCTTGTATAGTTCTTCTGTGTATTCTTGCCATCTTTTCCTAATCTCATCTGCCTCTGTTAGGTCCCTACCATTTTTGTCCTTTGAACCTTTACCCATGCTGTTTTCCTGACCTTAAATGGCACCCAGGACACTATTTGCTTCATTGCACATGTACTGGTGAACTACATGCTATGTTTCTTCAGTGGGGGGAACAGCATCCCCCCAGGGCTATTTAAGGTCAGGAAAATGATACAGGGGAAGTCTAAGCACCCTCTCTCCACCTGACATGGTTCCAATACAAATTTGGCCTGCATGCACCTGGGAGTGCAGAACTTCAGAACATGTCTCTTTTTTGAGACTATGTAAAAATGAAAGGTGCTTGGAGTAATCCTTTCAGAAGCCAAACTATACCTGCAGCAGAAGGAGATGTCCGGGGGCTTACATCTATACGATACATCTATACTGTTATTTTGTTTTCTAAAATTGTGCATGTGTTTGTATGAATATGTCTCTTCCCCCAACCCAGGTAGATAGTCCCTTTGACATTTCTATTTTC
>NW_015171553.1:219585-249091 GCF_001447785.1 Gekko japonicus
CTCACTCTCCTATCGTTTCACTGTGTTGCATAGTATTTTAACTGTTGCTGTTAATGTTCTTGTTGATTGTTGTATAGCCCTAGCCCTAAATATCTGGCTACATCTTCTCTTATCTTGCACCTGCTTCTTTTCCTGGCTGGATAACTTGCTCCCTCACTCCTAACTTTAATACTGTGCCTTTCTCTACTGGACCTGCCTCTTTGATAAGGCAGAGAGTCCAGGATCCTGGCTCCAGTGTTTGCAAGAAGAAGACAACAGCCCCATCTCACATCTGTGAATCCTGAAAACAGTGTGGAATAGACCATTCACTACAATCTTTCCTATCCAGCTGTTGTTTGATCAGGATAGTAAGTCCATATGAATGGGACTTAATTTCATCAAAAATGGGAAGAAAGTCTATTCCCCACCCTCATGGGGATGCAGCATGAGGCTCCATGGAGCAGGGCAGGGCTCAGTGTCTGAGCAACCCAGTCAATCACTGGGAGGCAAAGAGGGGGTATTTAAGACAGCTCCACCTCCCAGATGCAGACTTTTTACCACAGCAGCTGGCTACCTGCCCAGAGATAAGCAATGTGAAGGAAAAGAGCTCTTCCTATACAGTGTGAGTGAATTTTGGAAGGTCCCTCTCCCGCTTGTCTAGTAAGGGAGCCTTTTCTCACCAGCTTCACATTATGATTTAGACCTAAGTAGCACAAGTGAAGTCATACTTGAGGAAAGCTACTTCCCTACCTCCACTTCCAACTGCACCCTTCTGTGCCCTCCAGTTGTGCTCTTGTGGATCAGAGGACCCTTCAGGAACAACATGGGAGCAAAGTGGGAAGTTGTAGCAGTGGAAATATGATCCAAAAAATCCTTATGAATGTACATTCTAACAGTCATAGAAATCCAGAGGGAGAGATATGGCAAGGAGCCATGGATATTTTCCAAGGATCATTCCTTACTATGAAGTGATGATATGTGGTAAGAAAATCACGTACATTTACCAAATTTCTCCTTTGGTACTGTCTAACAAATACAAACAACATCTGCCTGTGGTATCATATATAAACAGCCCCTCGAATTGTTCTACAATTGAGTACTCTCAATGAAAGCCCCTTAGATTATTTATTTATAACATTTGTACCCTACCTCTCCAGCCCTTACAAAGGCCACCAAAGCAGCTAGCAATTTAAAACATATATGATAAAATTACAGTTTAAAACCATCAAAATCAAATCCCTCCCAAACACATATCAGTAAAATACATACAAAACATAAAAACATCAATTAGGAAGGAGGGACTATTGTGGGAATGCCAAACAAAATTTAAAAGTCTTCACCCACTGGCAGAAGTTGACAACATAAGGGGCAGACAAATCTCTGTGGGATAGGGCTGTGCATTCAGCATAAACGAAGCTGAAAAAATACCTAAAATTACCAAATTGGTATTTTCCAGGTATTATTTAAGCTGAATACACATCAGAGAATCTGATCGGCTATGGTACAGCTGAGCCCGACTAAAGACGATTTCCCTCCAGCTTTTATTAAGGTATATGCAGCTTTACTGTATGGCTGGGGGGCTCCTCTTCCAGCTTGGTTTAAACCAAGCTGTAAGGGGAGCCAGCCCAGGATCAGCCAGGGTGGCGGGAGCTGAGAGCTCCACATGGCCATGGCTGGAGCTGGCTCCTTCTGCAGCTCAATTAAACCGAGCTGCGAGAGGAGTCACCCCAGCCAAGGTGGCAAGGAGCTCTTAGCTCATGCCACCCCACCTGATTCTGTCTTGTCTCTCTGCTGCACGCAGATCCTGGGGCCAGCTTCTCCTACAGCACAGTTTAACCCATTGTAATGTATACATCCCAGACCACGTGCGGGCCATTTCACCACGCGGTCATGCAAAGCAGCCGAGCTTTGCTCTCAGTAACAATGGGACAAGCGGATCCTAGCCGGCACCTATCAGCAGGCTAGGCTCCCGGCCGAGAGCCTATGGAATTCTCGGCCACTGTAAATAGCTAATCACTTGTGTGTGGGTGTGTTTTGGGTGCGGGGTTGTGGCACATATAAACCAGCCTGTGAGCTGGTTAGTTTGTCTTGTTCTTGATCTAATAAAGTACGCTAAGCTGAAATCACTCATCCGTCTGCGTACTTTTCACCCATATCACAGGAGAAGTGCTTCCAGCCAGATCTGCATGCAGCAGGGAGAGAACTCTCCACTACACGCAGATCCTGGGGCCAGCTTCTCCTGCAGCACAGTGTAAACCATGCTGCAGAAGAAGCCCTCCCAGCCAGGTCTGTGTGTGGTGGGAAGAGACCTCCTCACCGCATGTCGATCCTGGGCCAGTTTCTCCTGCAGCACGGTTTAAACCACGTTGCAGGAGAAGCCAAGCCAGCTGCAGGGTTGGGCTGGCTTTTAAAAAAATGCCTCTTTTGTTGCACACCCCTACTGTGGGGAGAGAGTTACCTAGCTGAGACCAAGAAGGCTCTCTCTTGGGTCATCACCTGCCTAATCACAGAAGGTGGGGGTGCCTGAAACAGGACCTCCAAAGATTGCCATATTGGTCAGGCAGGGGCATAAGGAATTAGGTGGTCCTTCCAGTATATTGGTCAAGACTAGCACCTTGAATTTTGCCTGGAAACATATTAGAAGCCAGTATATATGGGGTAAGCCTGGAATTATAGGATCTACAACCCATTCTAGTCAACATCCTGGCTGCAGCATTCAGTACCAGTTGAAGTTTCAAACACTTTTTAAGGGCAGCCCCACATAGAGCACATTACAGTAATCAAATCTAGATGTAACCAGGGCATGCACCACAGTGGCCACATCCTTTTCTGTCCAGGAAAGGCTGCTGGTGGTTAACCAATCAAAGCAGGTAAAAGGCACTCCTGGACACAGCTGCCACCTGCTTATCCAGTAGTAGGCCTGGGTCCAAGATCACTCCCAGACTATAGACTTGCTCATTTGAGAGGAGTGTAACCCCATCCAGAATGAGTCAGGCCTTCCACCCACCAGTAGCACTTCCATCTTTTCAGAATTAAGCTTCAGTTTATTAGCCTGTATGTATTATAAACCCTGTATGTTTCAGAGTTTCACACAAGAAAATCCCTGCATGAGTCACAAGATGAGTTAATACAATCAGCTTTGACCTTGAGGTGAAATGTCCCTTGTTAGAATCTGCAGTCACATCAGTTGGTTAACCAATCAACAGGGGTATTTTTGGGCAGGAACGCACAGGAACGGAGTTCCGGCTGGCTTCTGAGTTGGCCACGCCCATGCCCATGCCTACAGCCAAAACCTTTGTGCATGCATGGCTAAGAAGGAAGGCCTGGAGAGTGACCCCCCCAATGACTCCCCTCCAAGGGCCGGCTTGCCCAGGCTCCCCGCAGCAGCGGGACGCCCAGGCAAGCCAATGGAAGGCATGGGGGGTGTTGCCTAATATGCTCATAAGCTGCGATGTCAGGGGTGTGGCCTAATTGAGCCACTTTGGTGTAGTGGTTAAGTGTGTGGACTCTAATCTGGGAGAACCGGGTTTGATTCCCCACTCCTCCACTTGCACCTGCTGATGTGACCTTGGGTCAGTCACAAGCTCTGGCACAGCTGTCCTTGAAAAAGAGCAGTTTGTGTCAGAGTTCTCTCAGCCCCACCCACCTCACAGGGTGTCTGTTGTGGGGAGGGGAAGGGAAAGGAGTTTGTAAGCTGCTCGGAGACTCCAAGTGAAGGGTGGGGTATAAATCCAATCTCTTCTTCTAATATGTTAATGGGTTTCTGTTGTTGGGTGTTGCCTGTTATGCTAATGAGTTCCTGCTGGCCTTTTCCTACAAAAAAAGCCCTGAACAACCCTATGGGGTAGGTTGGCTTGAAAAAGAGTGTGCTATAGTGATTAGAGTGCCACATGATCTGAGATGTCTGTGTTCAAATCCCTGCTCACCCATGAATCTCACGAGGCAACCTTAGGGCAGTCATTTTCTTTGAGCCTTGTAGTGTTGATGTGAGGACAAATGGTGAAGAAGAATGCATGTGGTCCTGAGCTCCTTGCAGCAAATGTGGGATAGCACAATAGATACACAGTAATTGCCCTGATGTCATGTGTTAATATTTTTTTAGATCTCACCTGTAAATTTTATATTATTGTGCCTTTGAAGAACTGAATTTTAGCTGAGGTCTCAATGAATCCAGGGAAGTGAGAGGAAAAACAAAGAGAAGCAGGAAAGATGGAGTTAATTCTGTGCTCACTATTATAAGGAATGGCCTCAAAAGCCATTAGATGTCTCATTAATGCCAAGATATCACATTACCATCCTTTTATAACAGGTCTGTCCCTTAACAACATTATGGTAAATGGAAGCATACTGAAATAATAATCTTATTCCCTGTTTACATAATTTAGGGGAGCTTTTCTACACAACCAGCCTAATAAATGAAGATTCATTAATTGGTGTGTTATTGTAAGAACTGCAGAGCAATCCTAAGAGGAGTTACACCCTTCTAAAATCCATTGAAGTCAATGGGCTTAGAAAGGTGTAGCTCTGCTTCGGATTGCACTATCCACCCACGGTAGTTTGATGGAGCAAGGAAACAGGTTTTTACTTTTTTCTAACCAGACTGTTAGCCAAAAAAGAAAAAAGAAAGAAAGAAAGAAAAGACTGTGCAAATTTTTCCAGTAGCCTTTGGCCTATTTAGAACCTCAAACACTTACTCTGCATATTAGCAATCAGGCAATATGCTCGGCATAAACTGTGCGTTTGATTTTAATCTTATTTATGACTTCCAAACAAAACTAGAAAGAAACAGAAGGAATTATCAGAAGTGCCAGCCCTTTGCAGAGAGCTAAACAAAAGCTTTGCAAAACTGATTTAATTTGGCAGACTCTGACCGGATCAGCGTATTCTCCATATACGTGATGCCGGAGGGGGTACATGCCAGCTCACAATTCATTACGTGAAGCACCAACATCTGTAGTTCTTATTTTGCACTGCTTCTGTATTTATTTCCATGCCAGTGGAACAGAAGTTGCTTCAAGTGTGAAACTTTCCCCTTCAGTCCAATTCCTTATTTTCAACAAGTTCACCAACATTTTCACTTGAATAGTCTTCTGCGGGTTCAGACTGAACACAGTGAAGCCATGCACAAGTTGGCATGAAGTATGAACATCAGGTATTTGGGGCATGTTAGGGAGCAGCAAGGTCTGTCAGGACTTCCCTCCACACTATGACTACAGCCTGACAGTAGAATGAAGGCTGATGTGCTACGCAAGACTCTCAGCCTAGCTGAACCTGCAGACATCCAGAATTTTGACAAAAGGATAGTGGGTTCCACAACTAAATTGCTACTATAGAAGTCAATTACAAAATGTTGGGCTATTCCAAGCCAAGCATCTTCCTGTGATGGGCTATCTGAACTGACACTCCTTTCAGGCCCAAACACCTCCAGCTCCAACAAGGTGGAGGACAAGCAGGATTCACTCTTTGCAAAAAAGATGTTTGGGGGGGTGGGGACAAAGGGCACCAGGGAACACATTGGTGGGCACCATGGCACTCATGGAGATGATGTTGGGGATCACTGTCATCTAGGATGCTTCAGATTTTGCTGCAAACACATTCAACTGTTGGACTTGACATGGCTGAAGATGGGAAATGATCACTCACTTTATTTGGTTTGTGGCAAGCTGCTGTCAACACCTGCAGTTTGCATTGGATTTTCCCAAAACTGTGCATGTGCAAAGACACTGTTGATTCAAACTGATCAGTAGAAAGTACCATCAGAACATAAGAAAATAAGAGAAGCCAGTGTTGGATCAGGCCAGTGGCCCATCCAGTCCAACACTCTGTCACACAGTGGCCAAAAATACCAGGCATTAGCCCGGTTATGTTTAAAAGGAGCATAAGCTCCCACTGTTTTCTGTTCTGGTTTCTTACTGAGTTAGTGCTTGCTCGTTACTTCCAATAAAGCTGAATCACTTGCTGAATCACTGTACGAGTCCTTTGTTAGCGCGATCTAACAATTGGCGACGAGGATGGGATGTTAGAGCAGGTAGGCAGCCCTGCGGACATCCACACTTCGGACTCGGAAGAAAGCGGGCAGAGCACAGCAGCCGATCCGGCGGAGGCGCCACCAGCTCCGGTGCCCAAGTCTCCCCCGATGGCTGGAAGCCAGAAGTTCGAGTGCTTCGAACCCTCCTCAGAAGACTGGGACTCCTACCTGTCCAGGTTCGAGTTCCATCTGGAGACCCACGACATCACCGATGAGGCGAAGAAACGAGCATGCCTCCTGAGTTCCTGCGGGAAGGGGACCTTCGACATAGCCAGGTCGTTGGTGGCCCCAACTGATATAAAGACTGTCACCTACGCTGACATCACGGAGAAGCTTAAGGCTCACTATTCTCCACAACCGTCGGAGATCGCCTGCCGGCACGCTTTTTACAAGCGGAACCAGGCCGGAGGCGAGACCATCGCAGATTTCGTGGCGGCCCTTCGCAAAGCCGCACGGCCATGTAATTTCCACAACGTGGAGGAAGCCCTCAGAGACCGTCTCGTCTGCGGTCTCAAAGATGAAAGGCTGCAACAGAGGCTGTTCGCCCGCACCACCCTGACCTGGGCAGTGGCCTACGAAGAGGCCGTGGCCGCGGAAGCAGCGGAGAAGTCCACGAAGGAGGTCCGCCAGCGGGTGGCAGAGCCCAGTATACACGCTCAACGAGACAGCGAGGGCGAAGACGCGGATGATGACGTCAACGCGGTTCGAGGCAAGCGGACCCCAGCGAAGACTACCAACGTCAAGCCTTGCTCCGGTTGTGGCGGGAAGCACCAGCGCGGCTCCTGTTGGGCTCGTGATGTCGACTGCAGAGCGTGTGGGCGGCGTGGTCATCTGGCCAGAGTCTGCAGATCAGCGAAGAAGGATCCCTCAACTAACAACCGGTCAGCGCAGAGGGGCACTCCAGTCAGCACCCAAGGCAAGACCCGTTCCTCAGCATCGGAAGCAAGCTGCCAGTTGACGGCGACCTTGTCGAGCGCATCGGCCGTAAATCGCACCAGCAGCCAGGGCAAGATCACCGTGACTCCACTCCTCGACGGCCGACCCTGTACAATGGAGGTGGACTCAGGATCGTCCGTGACGGTGATTTCTGCCGCGTCCTGGCGCCAGTTGTTCCCGAACCGAAGCCGGCGGCGGCTCCAGCCTGCGGGAACCAGAGTGTCCGACTTCCAGGGCAACCGAATTCCCTTGGCCGGACGGGACTCTGTTACTGTTGAGTATAAGGGGAAATGTGTTAAACTGTCATTCCTGATTGCAGAGGGAGACCGGGTTAACCTGCTAGGGTTAGATTGGTTTGAGCCATTGGGCATCGGTATTTCTGGGATTAACAGGATGTCTGAAAATAAATGGGGCATGCTGTACGACCTGTTCCCTGATGTATTTGCCGAAGGGTTGGGAAGGTACAAGGGCCCCCCGGTTGCGTTTGACTTAGATCCGTCAGTCAAACCTATTAGGTTGAAGTATCGGAAAGTACCTGTGTCTCTCAAACATAAGGTGGAAAAAGAGATTGACAAACTAGTTGAGCAAGGGGTTTTAGAGCCAGTACCATACAGCAAATGGGAGACCCCGATCGTAACCCCTGTCAAATCAGATGGGTCCATACGACTATGCGCCGATTACAAATGTACGATTAACAAGGCGCTGCAGCAACATTCGTACCCGGTCCCGGTAATAAGCCACATTTTGGCTTCCCTGGGGGGTGGCAAGATTTTCGCCAAATTTGACCTGGCCCAGGCATACCAGCAGTTGCCTGTCACCCCGGAGGCTGCCGAGGCCCAAACAATTGTAACCCACCAAGGGGCTTTTAAAGTGAACAGGCTGCAATTCGGGGTCAACGTAGCACCTGGGATTTTTCAGGGCCTCATGGAACGTCTACTAAGGGGGGTACCTGGCACAGTGCCCTATTTTGACGACGTGCTGATTGCGGGCGGGTCTGAACAGGAACTACTGGACCGGGTTAAAGAGGTCCTCAGGCGTTTTCAAAATGCCGGCCTCAGAGTTAAGCGCTCAAAATGCACGCTCGGGGTGGAAAGTGTGGACTTCCTGGGGTTTCGCATTGACGCAGAGGGAGTCCACCCCACGGATGAGAAGGTATCTGCAATCCAAAACGCCCCCAGGCCGGTGAGTAAGAAGGAGCTCCAATCCTTTTTAGGACTCCTGAATTTTTATCATGCGTTTTTACCGCATAAGGCATCAGTGGCGGCCCCTTTGCACGCGCTTTTGCACAAGGAGGCAAAATGGAAGTGGGGGCAGGCCGAGGAAAAGGCTTTTGTGGGAGTCAAGGAGCTGCTGACATCTAATGCCGTACTCACGCATTATGATGAACACAAGCTCCTGGTGTTAGCTGCTGACGCTTCACCGTTTGGAGTAGGCGCAGTTTTAAGCCATCTGATGCCTGATGGGAGCGAAGCGCCTATCGCTTTTTATTCTAGATCACTATCTGCGGCAGAGCGGAACTATGCCCAGATAGACAAGGAGGGTCTGGCGTTGGTAGCGGCTGTCAAAAAGTTCCATGATTTTATTTTTGGCAGACGATTTTTGCTGGTCACTGACCACAAGCCGCTACTGGGGATTTTTGCGCCCGATAAGCAATTGCCAAACATCATGTCCCCACGCATGCTTAGATGGGCGATATTTTTGCAGGCTTATGATTTTGACTTAGAGCACCGGCCTGGGAAAGCGATTGGGCATGCGGATGCCCTCAGCCGGTGCCCGGTGCCGGACATTGGCGCAGACCCTGCCCCCGCCTGTGAGGTCTTGGCAATTGAGGAGCTTCCTCGACCCCCGGTATCATCCAGGGACATTGCAGCACACACGGCCAAGGATAGCGTGCTGTCCCGAGTATTAAACTGGGTTTGGAGGGGGTGGCCGGTTGGAAGCGTTGAACCGGAGTTCGGCCCTTACAAAAGCCGTCAAAATGAACTATCCATTTCTAAGGGCTGTGTATTATGGGGGAACAGGGTGGTGGTTCCTGACAAACTCAGGACGAGAGTGTTAGAGTCGCTGCACGAGGGTCACCCCGGTATGGTACACACCAAAGCGTTGGCCAGAGGGTATGTCTGGTGGCCGGGGCTGGACAAAGAGATCGAAGAATGGGTACGAGGGTGTCCCAAATGCCAGCAAGTCAGACCCGATCCCCCACAAGCTACACCCCGAGGCTGGGAGTCATCTGGTAAACCCTGGGCCAGATTGCATATAGATTTTGCTGGCCCTCTCCAGGGGCAAATGTTCCTAATTGTGGTGGACGCTATGTCCAAATGGCTGGAGGTCGTGCATATGAAATCGACCACATCACTTGCTGTGATCCATGCGCTCCGCCGACTTTTTGCCACCCACGGGTTGCCTGACGTCATCGTCAGTGACAACGGGCCTCAATTTGTGTATGTAACACTGCTGGTCCCAGATTTTCAATTCCGTCACATGTACAAATGATATAAAATGTGTATAATGTAAATACAGCATAAAATAACAAAACACTGGGACCATTAGCAACAAAGCAGAGGAACCAAAAAAGCTTACAACAATAAAATGCAAAAAAGAGAGAGAGAGAGAGAAATTAAACAGGACATACTCATGCATCTATGATGGCCCTGTCCAATTCCCTTCCCAGGGGCAAGATTTTCCCACCAATTTTATTTCCCTTTCTGACTGAGCAGTCCTAGTGGTCTGTTTTCTTCTTTCCCGAAGAACTTTGGCTGTCCCACCTTGTGTCAGTATGATATTTACTGCTGGCTCAGCCCAGGAACCTGAGGGAAGGGTCAAGATCACCCTTTAATTTAACCACTGAAAATGGCCCTTGAGTTTTTTTAAAGTTCAAAATTAACTCACAACATATTTTATTCAACATGGAGGGGAAGGTCAGGTGAAATCAAGGGTTGAAATTTCTGAGGTAACTCAATATAGAGAACTCTGAGATAAAACCAGTACATGCACAGACTTTAGTTCTTATGTTTCAGGCTAATGAGAATTTCTTACGCTATTCACAGTTACTTAAATATTTACGCTGAGAGGCTTTTGTTCCAGTGTTTCCCAAACACTCCAGTACACTTTCTTTGAGTATTCACTGACTCTTTTGGCTTCCAGAAGGCTGGTATACTCTTTCCAGTACCCAGACCTCTTCTCTTGAAATGCCAGCACTGGTCTTTTTAACTGACTCTTAAGGTCTCTAAAGTAGGTTTCTAACCACACCACACCAGGGATCTCTGCACTCTTCAGAGCTAACTCCGTGTTTGACTGGATAGGGAAATTCTCCCCTCACTAGAAGATCTGTCCCATTTCTTTGGCCTGAATGGAAGTCTCTGTCTAACTACCCACTTGTCCTTGCCAACTTTCCCCCAGTTCCCCTTTCTGTGTTAAACTGCTCTCAGACAGTGCTGAATTCCAAATGAATTCTCCTCCTCAGCATTCAGCTCTAAAGTCTCTCTCTGCTCAGCTGCTGCTAACCAATTAGATCTCCTGGAACAGCCTGTCATTCAAGGCTCTCTGTTTCTGTGATGAATCAACCCTTCACAGTCCTTCAGCTGTTTGTACAGCACTTCTAAGCTTTTAAAAGTGCAGCCCATCACAGCATCCATTATTGTTGTTGTTGTTGTTGTTGTTGTTGTTGTTATGCCATCAAGTTTGCAACTGACTTATGGTGACCCCATAGGGCTTTCAGAGCTGGTTCGCCATTGCCTGCCTCTCATAGTGACCCTGGTATTCCTTGGAGGGTCTCCCATCCAAATACTGACCAGGACCGACTCTGCTTAGCTGCTGAGATCTGATGAGATCAGGCTAGCCTAGGCTATCTAGGTCAGGATATGTATCTCTGCTGCATAGGATTTAGTGTGAACAAAATCTTACAGATGACACAAGATTCCCATCAAAAATTACAACCCTGCATCTAATATTCCTCTCTCACACATGACATTTAGGCTCACTTTCTACATATAGTGATGCAATTACACGAAGAGTTTGCCAGTCCTTCCAGTAACTACAAGCAGTGTGTAGCTGAAACAGGGAAATTCATGATGAGGTTAATAACCAATCCTGAACACTATGGAGGAGGAAGACAACATGACACAGGGGTGGTGTTTTCAGCTTTTTTACCCTCCAGATCTGAATTACTTCTGCTCCGGGTGCCTATTATATCTGGTACCAGAAAGCCATTTACTGATGGAATTTATATGCAGGATATTAGAGGAGCAACAGAATTACAGTGCACTGTGAAAGGTTTTTTGGTGCCAGAGACCCTTAGACATTGTGCTGAAGTGGCAAAGAGATTCAGACTATACGAACTTGTTTTGGTTCATCTCTTTCAAATAGCCACTGTTCAAAGGGGATATTGGTCCTTCAGAAGATGCTGGTGCATTTTGTGTAGCACAGAGGAATCACAGGGACAGAAGAGAAGGCATTGTAATTCATGGTTTTATTTGTTTTTCAAGGGTATGTCTGTTAGTGGTTGCACATCATCCATTCTTGTGACTGCTGCAGGCACAGCACAGTGCTGCATAGGCTTTTAAAGTAATACCATTCAGCCTGCTTGAACAGGATCTTAGACAATGGAGTCAGGGTAGATCTGGAGAAGTACCAGGATGCCTAAGAGTGTTCTGGAAGTCAGGAATGGGGGAACTGCGGGGGAGGAACCAGCAATAAACATGAGACAAGTGTTTAGAGTCTAACTACTATTTAGAGAATAGTCGTTTTGAGTTGAACTCTTGACTATTATTTTATTTTAAAATATTGACATGCCATCTTTCAGTTCAGAGAATTTTCAGGGCAATAATCAAGGGGGGGGGGAATCAGCCAAAACAACATGAAATCAAAATTAGCAAGAACATGAAACCAATAAGCAGCAATGAAAGAAACTTGTAACAACATAAAATAGGTCAGTCATTAAAAGATGAGGATGGCCCTGACCTGGATTGCCCAGGCAAGCCCGATCTCATCAGCTCTCGGAAGCTAAGCAGGACCAACCCTGTCAAGCCCGATCTCATCAGCTCTCGGAAGCTAAGCAGGACCAACCCTGTCAAGTATTTGGATGGGAGACCTTCAAAGGATACCAGGGCCAGGAGGCAGGGGTAGGCTATCAAGTCACTTCTCTGAATGTCCTCCATTCCTCAGTAGTAGTCACCAGAGGTGGCCATGACTCCAAGACATGGGCACACACACACATGCAAAAATACAAAAAAAGAGCTGAGGACAATAAAATGTATGTATTTATTTATTTACTAGGAATAAGGCCCATTGTGGAAATAAATACGAGCTCTAGAAAGAGGCTCTGGGCAGGTGCCCCGGCCTTGGGCACTCAGTGTCAATTTGCTGTGGTATATGCAGGGTATAATGACACAGAGCTTACTGTTTTCTCCAGGGGAACTGATCTCTGCCATCTGAAGAGCACTTGTAATTCTGAGTTATCTCCAGCCCTCCCTTGGAGATCGGCAACAGAAGAAAGGAAAGCTAAGAACAAGATAAAGGGAAATCCTGTGAGGGAGGGCAAAATCGTCATAGTGGCACCCACGAGTACCACATTGGGGAAACTTGGTATAAAACTTGGTATATAATAAATATTGTAATAAAACTGGAGCACAAAGCTAGGAAACAATGCAGTAAAATCTGCACAAGACATGACGTAAGAAATGCAAAAACTGGATTGCCAAAATTTAAAAAACAACACAGTAAAAACAAGAAACACATACAATGAATAGTACCGTAAACTGCTCTCCTTGACCATTTGTAAAAACATCCTCCTGAACAGTTCCATTTTACTGCAGCCCTATTTCCATTATAAAAATGCACTCCTGAACAATTCCATTTTACATATTCTGCAGAAAGAGAGAAGTGTGAGAGCCATCCTGGCCTCCTCGGGTAGGCCATTCCAGAAGAAGAGAGACATGGTAGAAAATGCTTTGGTACAAACACCTTCAATACACTTATCTCAGATGAATGCAACTGTCACTGTGGGGAGAGGCGGTGCTTTAGATTTATGGATCCTTGGCCATGAAGGGTTTTGTTGGTGACAGTCAATAATTTGAATGAACCCAGGAACTAATTGGTAACCAATAGAATGCCTGTAGAACAAGTATAACATACATACTTTCCCTAGCTTTCTTGAGCTAGTTCCAAAGTAGGCACCAGGAGAGTGTCTCTGGAGATGGCATTCCACAACCAAGGTGCCACTACAGGGAGAGGCCTGGAGATCTCCTGAAATTACAACTGATCTCCAGTTTACAGCTATCAGTTCCCCTGGAGAAAATGGCTGCTTTGGAGTGTAGGCTCTATTGGCATTATACCCCATACCTTCCTTCCCCAAACCCTGCCCTCCCCATGCTCCATCCCCCAAATATCCAGGTATTTCTGAACCTGGAGTTGATAATCCTAGGCCTAATGCTAATACAGCTAAAGCCACAGAGAGCAGATGCACTCTTTACAGTTGTTCCAAGGCAAACAGAATACAGCTAGGCAGGAGGGGAAGGCCAGAGCTGCAGCAGTGAGAAAGGAATCCCATCATCACTGAATGTCACCAGCAATGTATATATGCTTTGAGCTCTGTAAGTAACAAAGGAAAAAAGAAGCTTGGGAGGATTAATTCCCTATCAGTCTAAACCTGCTGTGGGTTTCATCCATGGTGAACCATGTGCAGAACAGTTTTGAGTGAGAATAGAGAAGTATTCCATGCACCTTGGTCTCTGTAGTGAAATGTGATCCACTACTTCTGGAGGAGCTAGAAGTTCTAACAGAGTACAGGGAAACAGAAACACCACACAGGAAAGGAACCCAGAGGAGGAAGCTGTTCTGTTTCATGTTTACAACAAATATTGTTGAAAAGTCTCTGGTGTTAATCTGACAGCCTCCTTTAGTTCCCCTGCCAGTCCTTGTGCATTCACCACACAAGCTGTGCAAATACATAATCAGCCAGGGTTGAGCTGTCATAAGGTTGCCAACATCCAGGGACCTGGAGATCTGGAATTACAACTGAACAGGGATCAGTTCCCCTAAAGAAAATGGCACCTGTGAAGGGCGGACACTACGGCATTTTACTCCACTGAGCCCCCTCCCCTCCCCAAATCCTGCCCTCCCCAGGCTTTACCCCCCCCCCCAATCTCCAGGAATTTCCCAACCCAGAGCAGCCTACTCTAAATGTTCATATGAATATGATAATACTATTTTGACGGGAAAGGTAAATGTATCTTACTTTCCTGACTGTCTCATTTAGCTTTCCAGTGTCACAGTGACAGTCCTGGAAATCTAAATATGCTGTAATAAAGCATTCTTAAATTCCTCTGCCTTCTCCATGGCAATCTTTGTCAATCTACTGTGTAAACTTCCCTCACATTGAATTAATTAATGGATGGATGGATGGATGGATGGATGGATGGATGGCAGCAACAAGAGTGTGGTAGGGGAAGATGTGCCAGCTTCTTAAAACATAATGGAGGAATCAGTCCTTGTAGTTTGAACATCCAGCAAATGGATGCTAACATAGTGCTGTGTGTAGGTAGGAACATCTCTGGAACAGGGCAACCTCTTGGAAGCCATGGGCACACTATCTGGTGTGTGTGTGCTGGCCTCTCACTCTGGTCACCTGGCATCATAGTCCCTTGGCACACATTAGACACAGTTCATAGTCCATAGAGAGCAGAAAGCTCCTTGCTGGCTAACACCTGGGTTTTGACCACTGTGTGACACAGAGTGTTGGACTGGATGGGTGATTGGCCTGATCCAACATGGCTTCTCTTATGCTCTTATGTTCTTACCATGACATCTCTGCTCGTTACCATTATGGTCAGAACAACATGGTTGATCAAGAGAGATCAGAATGAACTCCTCAGTCTCACTTGGGTCATCCAAGTTATTCCATTCTGTATGGAAACAATGAATAATTTTAAAAGAAGTTGAAAGCCTTTCTCTTATTCTGTGCATTATGGAAGACACTCTCATCTAGAAACTGACCAGAAACCAGGGGGAGGGGGGGGGACCACATGATCCTGGGAAACTGGCAACTCTGATTACCTGGAATGATAGAAAGAGAAGTGGTGAATCATTTTATACCATCTTTGGGTAAAGCTTCTATAGTAATATGTGAATCTGCTTTCACTTTCATTAAAGAAAGGTTGTGGTTTCTAGGAGTGCTAAAGGATCAATTTTACCACCTTTCTGTCTTCTAACTGTAGAACTTTGTAGCCTATTCCACAGTTTCCCACAAGGGGCAAAGAAACATAACCTCAACTGAATGAAAGCCAGTGGCTGTGGATATGATATTGATTGTGATGTAAGTGCGACTGTCTTGTTAACAGTGAGCTGAAAGGTCAGTTCTTAGTTCAGTCTTCCAGATTCAGCAATTCTTTCACAGTGGGTGGGTGTAGTCCCTCTGAGGATAAACACTTCTTACAATAATATACAAAGCCCCCTCTTAAAATTCGATTTGTAAACGTCCTTTAGAAAATATGTATGCTGTCTTTAAATGAAAAGTACTGATTGATTAACACAAACAATACATCCCAAACAATTTTACAATTATCCTGTGTTCTGGGAAGCAAAAAAACCCCAATAATGCTGCTCATCAAAGACAAAGCAATGAATCTTCAAAAACAAATTTGGGGCATGAGCCACTCAAAGTTAAGCAATTATGTGGAGGGAACAGTGACTCAGTCTGAGATACCTCTGAATTTAATCAATCAGAAACTATTTATATTTTTTAAAAATCTCAAAAATCTAGGACAAAATTTAGGAGTGCAATCTTAAACAAAGTTACACCCTTCTAAGTCAATCAGAAGGGTGTAAATAACTTAGGGTGTAACTCTGTTTAGGATTGTACTGCTAAACTAATGTTATCAAATAATAAGACACTCACCCACTTTGAACTTTTAGTAAAAGGATTGTAAGAAAGTAAATAAAGAAATATTGTCCTCTTATTCAGCCTATCTATGGTGCCTCGCTCATTCCTGAGTCCTTGCTGAATCCAATGCTACAAAGAACCTGTTAAGCTGCTATGACAGACCCCTACTTCTTCTCTACACTGAGACATTCCCCACCAAAATGCTGTTCCTCACTCTGACTTAGCTGCCTCTTAGTAGCATATTTTAATAACAGAATTAAAATTTTCTGCATGCCCTGCCCTGAGTTAGAGAAGTTATTTGGCTCTTGCCCAGGCCAGAGATTTATTCTAGTTAAGCAGGAGCCCTCTTATAAATCCCTCTGTAAATGACACTTGATATGAAGTAAAGTTCAAGCAAGAATGTTGATTTTCTTGAACAGGCACAGTTGGGTTAGGAATAGGCAGGAGATGAGAAGCTGAGGTAAATTTTGTTGTTTATACAAATTATAATATTTTGAACAGGCAACAGAGTATAGTTGAAGCTTATATTCTTAGAGACTCAGTTTTTAACTGTGAGAGGTTTGTTTGTCATGGAGATTTCTTTCAGCAACAATGTCTTAATAAAGGTTCATATAACTATCTTAGTTTCCTGAAAGTTTGTGCTCTTTCCTGTATTTAAATACTTCCCTTGTGGGATTACAACTTTCCTTTTTTACTCTTTAGAAGTCTAAGGCCATTTTCCTTTTCACACAAACCAGGGGTGCCTTCTGAGTTGAACCCACTGAATAACTGGGTAAGAAATATCCTCCTCTTTCTAGGAGAAATAATCCTTTTCTGTTTGGCTAGACTGGCAGTTCCAACCTACTGTCCAGTCACTTCTGTCAAACCCAAACCCCAGTTCTGTATGAATAAATGGAATTCAGCTGGGGCTGACAGTCAGACTTTAAGTTCTGATTTCTGAACTTTCCCTCAAATGTGATGGTACACAGTAAGGGCAAGGAGTTGTGTCCCTTCACTTCCCAAGTGAATTTGTCTGTTTCCATCAGACCAACATACACACTCCTCCTGACTGGCTACTGACAATTCAAAGTCCAAATGATGACTGACTCCCTCTGACAAGGCTGACAAGACTTTTTAAAGCTCTCCTCAGCTGGTACTGACCAATGGGGGGGGAGTACACACAGGAGGCAGCCGGTCAATCAAACCATGCTTTACAGTGAGGTATTAGCCCCTAATCTCCCAGTTCACTGCTTTTGATGCACTAAGCATCCTGGTTTTGGAGGTCAGTTTGTCACAGCTGCATAAAACACACAGTTGAAAAGTGCAATAAGACATCACATTAGATGCTTGCATAATTTTCCCAGAGAAATCAAAACGACTTAAAAGCAAGTTGCAGACATGTCTAGCACTTGTGCCTTCAAGGAACTGCAGAAGCGATGCTGGTTGCCTATAAGTTGTGTAAGGCACTGCTGGACGTTCCATCATCCCTAGTCTTGTTTTATAGGGCATCCTGCCCAGCACCTTCTTCTTGTAGGTACCTTTCTACTTTGAAATGAGAAACTTGGCAAAGCAGAGTAGAAGACACTTCAGAACCTCATGGGGAAGTGCCTAAATATCTGTGTTTGCCCCTTCTTGCTGCTGCTTCTTTCTCCATGTTCATCTGGAAACTCAGAGGCTGAGTTCAGACGGGCAGTTTGCCCCGATATAGGTGTGTGTGAGGAATGTTTCACAACCGGATTAAACGGGCCGTTCACACAGGCACATCTGTCCGGTGTTCCCCACCCATACTCAACCCGTCTTGTAACGCTTCGCTCCCGAGTTTAAAAGATACCTGGTGAAAGTGGTAGCAAATCCTGGAAAGCACGATTATCCCACGTCCGTCCCACACCAACAAAGTGTGAACGCCAAAAGCCACATTTTTCTTCTGCGCTCATGCACTCATGTGCATAAGCGCATATCTCCAAATTACAAAAAAAGAAAGCCACGTCTTACAGCCATGCCTCTGGGTCAACATTGTGAATGCTCCCTTTCGCCTCCTCCCAGTATGCTCCCACATCAGTCACTGCAGTGTGAACGGGAAAACCCGGAACAAACGGGTTTTTTGCCATGACTCCCTCCCTCTTCAAACCGCCCATCTGAACTCAACCAGAGATACTTGAATACATGCAGAGATACAACCACATATGTAATTTTCAACTGCAAGTAGGGTTGCCAACTACCAGATGGGACCTGGAGATCTCCCAGAATTACAACTGATCTCCAGTCCAGACTACAGAGAGCAGTTCCCCTTTGCTTTGCTGCTTTGGAGGGTGGACTCTATGGCATTTTCCCCCACTGAGGTCCTTTCCCTCCATAAAGTTTGCTCTACCCAGGCTCCACCCCCTAAATCTTCTGAAATTTCCCAACCTGTAGACAGCAACCCTAGCTGCTAGATTATGGCTCTTGTTTAGGTTTTTGCTCCACAAAGCCCTACCACCACAAAACATCAGGCTTTAGGCTTGACTAAACACTTACCTTCCAGCAGTGCATGGATGAAAATAGGGACGCTTGTCTATTTGTAATGCACACTCTCCCAGTAAATGTCATTAGACCCTTTCCCTTCTTCAGTGTCTCTTGCACAGTATATTTATGATGAAAGAGCCTGTCTAACACTGGCTTCTGAAAGAAGATATATTTACTATGGTAATAAACTGACAGCTGTTTCCCTTTTTAAAATCCTGACAATGTTCTGATTGTACATATAGAATAGCTACAATGCATACATATTCAACAATTCCAAGTATTCGGAGAGGTTGGTGATCACCCAATGTGGTGCCTGCCAATGTCTTTTGTGACACCCATTTACTTTCCCCCAGAATACCTTTTCCCCAAGCAAAGAGTCAATCTTGAATTCCCCCAATGTCCAGGGGACAACTCTTCAGAAATATCTGCCCCCAACATAGGAGGATGCCTAGCTTGAAATAACTCAACAATTTATACATGCCTCGCCATGGCAGCCATTTTGTGATTGGTCCTACCTTCCATAGTCAGTATTTTGCAGTGGTGTCCACTACCTGTACTCAGGGGTCTTTTTGTAGAAAAAGAGCTAGGGGAACTCATTAGCATATGTCACACCCCCTGACATCAGGGGCCCGGCGGTGGACCTGAAAGGCCGGTGGGAGTGCGAGGAAGCCCCGCCAAGGCCCTCCCTGGCCCCAGGCAGGCAGGGGTGGGGAGAGCGGGGAGGAAGCAACTTACCCTCCCTCTTCTTCTGTCTCCTCCTGGCTGAATGAGGGCCAGAAGCGGGGCAGCCGGAAGCAGGGGGTGGGGCTTCGTCATGTGCCCCGCCCCCCGCACCTCACCCCGATAGTAAGTATTTTGCAGTGGTGTCCACTACCCGTACTTAAAATTCCAAAAGCAACCACAGGCTCAACAAGGTTGAGCAACCCTAGAATAGGTGCTTATAGGTGCCCCACTCTAAGATGTTTCAGAGACTCTAGAGATGAGGCTGAAACTGGAGGACTACCACACACAGGTTCAAATAGCAATCATTTAAAAAATATTTTCAATCAGAGTGCATTTTTAAGGAAAAAAATTGTTAAAAGATAGAACAATTTTCTAGAAGCCAAACAGAATAGGCCAGACTAGCCCAATCTCATCAGAGCATGAAAGCTAAGCAGGGTCAGTACTTGGATGGGAGACTACTGGAAGTGCTATGCAATGGCAAACCACCTCTGCTCATCTCTTGCCTTGGAAATCCCAGGTGGTGGGACTCATGAAGCTACCATGAGTTGACTGTGACTCAACAGCACACTTTACTATCAGGGATGTCTATTTCTTGACCTATGCAGTTACCATAGACATGAGGGAAGAAAATATTTTCAATCAGAGTGCATTTTAAAAAAATTGTTAAAAGATAGAACAATTTTCTAGAAGCCAAACAGAAGAGATAGCATCCCTAATAGGCCAGACTAGCCTAATCTCATCAGAGCATGAAAGCTAAGCAGGGTCAGTACTTGGATGGGAGACTACTGGAAGTGCTATGCAATGGCAAACCATCTCTGCTCATCTCTTGCCTTGAAAATCCCAGGTGGTGGGACTCATGAAGTTACCATGAGTTGACTGTGACTCAACGGCACACTTTACTATCAGTGATGTCTATTTCTTGGCCTATGCAGTTACCATAGACATGAGGGAAGTCATAATAACTTTGGGATTCAACAGGACAGTGCAGGCCCATAGCCAGGATATTTTGGTTTTTTGGGGGGGCATTTAAATTTTTAAGGGGGCACGCCATAAACTGGGGCATTCAAATCCAGGTTCAAATCCCCACTAGTGCCCTGGAAGCTTGCTGGGTGATCTTGGTCACACACTCTCAGCAGTGTTCCCTCTAAGAGGAGTTAGAGTGAGCTAGCTCACCGGGGGTTTTTTTAGCTTCCGGCTCACACCTTTTTGTCTGAGCTCAGGAAGGATGTCTCCAGAGCAAACGAATTGATGCAGGAGCCAAATCACTCGCTCACAACTTTAATGCCAGTTGCTCACAGAGTAGAATTTTTGCTCACAAGACTCCATGGCTTAGAGGGAGCATAGACTCTCAGCCTAACCTACTTCACAGGGGCCTGTGCCCCTTTGCAGTAGGACTCCCCAGCCCAGCTGCAGAGCAAGCCTTCCCCGAGCCCCCGGGCGGATGCCACAGCTGCCTTACCCAGTTTTTGGCCCGGAAGGCTTGCATGCAGTGGGAGCTCAGCATGCCCCTGCCACTGTGGACCAGCACCTGGGGAGCCTCCACCTCAACCATGCCACTCAATCCACCCCTCACTTCCTCCTGGGAAGGCTCAGTGCACTCCACCTCCTCCCAGGCCACAAGGCCAGCCCCGCCCTTGGCGGGCAGTGATAGACTGGCAGAGGGGTCGGTCAGCTGCAAGCAGAGCCCTTGGCTGGGAAGGGAAGCGTGCTCCCTCTCACATGCAGGCAAACTTAAACCCTGCATGGAGGACAGAGGTTTGAGAGTACACACAAGTCCCAGCCTGGTCATGCCGATCAAGTGGTGCTTGGGCTGCCAGCCTCCAGACTGTTCTTCCTCTTCCCCACCACCTCCTTTTTCTCCTCTACCTCTGCCTCACATTGCTGGCCTCAGCTGCCGCAGTGCACAAATAGCAGCTCGGGGAGGAGAGGAGAGGAGAGGAAAGCCCACCTCAGTTAATGCAGAGACACTTTAAAGGCTGAGGGAAGGGAGAAGATGGCAGGGAGGGGGAGACACAGCCATGCTTGGTGGCCCTACTCGGTGAGACAGTTTGCACAGCTGGGAGAAAGAGGGTGGGCAGCAGCAGGAGAGGAGAGGAGGGAAGCGCTCCAGGGGGGAAAAGGGTAGTTGGGGGGCCTGAACTGAATGGGAAGTCATGAAGCCTTAGGAGTAAGTTGGGGGCCAAGCCCCCAGGGACTGCAATGTAGCTGCAGCCCTGGGACAGTGGCTCCAACTCTGACAGGCTCCATTGCGATGGACAACTACATAGGCACTTGAGCCTACTGTTTGGACTTTAATGTTTAAAGGGTGTGCCATCTAATATCAAGTACTGAAGTATTATATAGAAAAGTTAGCTTTGGCCTGGTCACACAGGCCAGATAACGCGGGGGGGTGTGGCTTCTTGCATCGGTGCAATTTAACGCGCCAGAATGCGATCAGACGCCTTCGTGGCAAAGTGGGGTTTTGTTTGTTGGTGCATGTTTTTGGCGCGTGTCAAGAGCGCGCTTGAGCGATCAAACGTAGGTATTCCGTTGACGGCCCGTAGCAAACCGTTTACTAGTAGGCTTTCCTGGGTATTTTTTAACTCCAGATCTTCGGGCAGATGCTATGGGTCGGCAATGGGTGTGCTACGCTTGCCAGATGTGTCCTTGTGATCGCGCCTGTATACTCTGCCCAACATTTGTGCCTTTCCCGCCGCAAATGCCGCATGTGAACAGGGCCTTTGTTATTTTCTTGCTGCAAGACTGTAGAGATTGTGTTGTCTAATAATATTGTATTCTTTAAAACATTTAATATACTTTCATATCTTTTACCAAGATCTGGTTTCTTGTGTACATAGAGCCTTGAGAACCACATCTCTGAGTGCTGCCTGCTTGTCCAAGGGGTAGCAGCTCAGAGGCACCCAGGCTTAGGTCCTTGACAGGGTCATTAGCTGAAAACCTAAGCAAAACTGAGGAAACAGGATACATAAACATTGGGTCCTATACTCCCCATTTTCCCAAGTTTTCCATTGGCTGACAGAGCAATGGAGAATTATGGTGTCTTAATATTCACAGTTATTTACAGATATATGTAAGTAAAGTAAAGGAGCACTTTTACAAAGTAGCAGATTTGCTACCCCATCAGATCTCCAGAGCAAGAGATCCTGCATCATAAGGTGTTTCACTTTCAGCCAATTCATAACATGATCAGTCTGTCTCTCCCATTGGTTTTCCAAACACATACCTGCTATCTCCCTTCTGCCGAGGGATATGATGTCAGCTTCTCCAAACTCCAGTGGATAAATCATTCAAACACAAAGACTCTCCATGCATTAGGAAATAATCTCATAAATGTTGGCTAAATCTCACAACCTAACAAAGAAATGGTTATCAAATAGCCAGAACATCAGCACAGATGAGCCGTAATATCAGTACTCATAATGTCATTCCACAGGCAGCATTGATCCAGGTTGTGGGAGCTTTTCAAAGAAAGAATAAATAGTATGGGGGCATAGAGGAGAAGCAGGCAGATGAAGTAGGATTGCCAACTGAGAAGAAAGCAGGCTGGCCAGAAGACCAGACAATGGATAGATAGACAAGAAGGAAGATTTAAAACCCACTCAGAATCTGAGAAGCACTGGAAATGGGTTGGACCCAACCTGCTTTTCTGCTGATGACAAGGGTAGAAGGCTCTTTGACAATTAAAAGGCTTTACTGGGAATCATGGGACCTGCCTGGACAAAAACTACATAGGGCAGGGCCACCGTAAGGAGGGATATCAGTAAAACTGAATGAAAAAGCTGGTTGGATCCAACCCAGTGGGCCACCCAGCTCTAACGTACTGCATGGTCTCCCTGAGAGTTAGAGCCACAGTGTATCTGAGGGGGGAAATCCTTTACCTTCTTTCTTTGTTTCCACCTTCTGACATAGTCCAGAAGCAGCCCTTTTCAGCTCTTATGTTTGACCACACATATGTGACTAATGCACCATGTCTTCAGAAAGAGACAACACATGGATTTCCAGCTTTGGACCATCTATCAGGTATGCATGTACGGAGGTTGAAAATCCACACATTGTGCGTTTCAAAAGAAATGGCAATCACATGTATCATAGTGCATATAGATCGTTTGTCCCATAGAGGCAGCCACAGTGCCAGGAATATAGTAACTGACAAGGGCTTGAGTCCAACTGATGCTGACAGCAGACAAATTGTGCAACTGTTTAGCTATGGGACTAAAACTGAAGGACAACTTTCCCAATAAAGTAAAGTACATTGTCCCACTGTAACAAACAATAACCATTTATGCCACCCTCCTATGCATACATGAGGAGATGTTGTATTGTTGTTGTTTTTACATTGCTTCACAAACAACCTACAGTCACCATTTCTGTCACAACAGAGATAGAGAATCAGCCCTAATAGAGACAGCCTAACATAACTTATTTAACATTCTTCTTGGGTCCAAAATGATAATATTGTCAACTAAATAAAAGGCAAGTGCTCATTTGTATGTAAAGCAGCTGGGTATAGCAGGCCTATTCGTGTCTGCTGTGCCTTCCAGCTACAAAGATTTATGACTCAACACCCAGGGGACCTTTATATATCTATCCAAATTCATGCATTTTTTCCATTAACCTGTGTACCAGTCTCTTGTTCAACATGGCAGGAAACAATGATATACATTTTTTGCTTCTGTTCAGGCATGAAAGGCAGGGAGGATAGTCGCCCCTAAGATACTAATAATGAAAAAGGAAAAAAAATTGGCCATGTCTGAGCTAGTTTGTCAGGATATGATTCTGTTTAAAGCACCACTGTCCTCTTGTCTTTGTTCCTGGTATGGTACGAAATTTGATTCTCCCCACCCCCCGTAGCTTTGAACATCCTGATAATATTGGACTTCTGTTCTCAGCATTTCCCTGGTGACAGTGCTCCAAGCAAAAGTGGCTGCAATAAATTACTTCATTTTTTAAAATTAAACACATCTCCAAAGTGGAAATTTGAAAGACAAAAGTTTATCTACAGCCAGAGAGAGCCTCATTTTTAAACTCGTGAAAAGTCCCTGTTTGATGTGAGAGATGGGAAGCTAGAGGCTTTGGAATAAAACAGTGCTGATGCTATGTCTAATGTTAACAATAAACACTTTTCATCTTCCAAATAGCTTGCAGACATTAACTAATCAATCCTCACATGCCTTGTGTCAGTTAGGAAAGCAACGTTTGCTTCATGCTAGAGACAAAGAGATTCAATAAAAGAGGCACAAAAAGACAGCTCCTGAACACAGAGTAATCTGTATACCCATACCTTCAGCTGCTGCTGCTCACAGTGAAACATTTTTACTATTCCTTTTCTAATAGGTGCATGAAGTTAAAGACTAGTTTGGATATTGCTTTTGAATGGCAATGTACCAGATGCATAACTCACTCATGCCTCTGCATGCATACCTCTCTCCATTCTCTATCCCCTGCTCCCCTCTCCTTCTTGAGATAGATAGATAGATGATAGACAGACAGACAGACAGATGATAGACAGACAGACAGATAGATGATAGATAGATAGATGATAGATAGATAGATAGATAGATAGATAGATAGATAGATAGATAGATAGATAGATAGATAGATAGATAGATAGATAGATAGATAGATGAGAGAGAGAGACGAGCAGCATGGATCCAGGAAGATAATCCAGGGAGAGGAAATATTGGTTGTTTCCTCTGTCATAATACCTGTGTCAATTTGAAAGTATTTGTATATATAATATCTTGGTTTTCTTTGCATCAAAATTATATAATTTTATTTTATATTAAAAATAAGATAAAAATAATACCTATTTCAATCTCTAGGAGTTGATCCCTGTTCTGGAGATCTCCATTCCATTTTGATGGACCCAAATTCCATTCTCAGTCAGAAATACGAGAAAGAATCAGTGATGTTAAGACAAGACCAACAATGCCATCTAACAATATTAAACCCTTGTAAATCCATTGATTTCCATGAAATTAGAAGGGTGTTTAGGATTACACTGTGATTGTGACAGAAAAAATATACTAAAAAATTTGCTTGACTTTCCATATTCCATGCATGCTATGCACAACAGTCCAAACAAAAAGTGTGAAGGACAGGCATCACAAGAAGACATACCAGCTAATCTCCTGGGGAGGAAAAAGGTAAAGGTTTCCCTTGCTCGAAAGCTAGTCAAATCCAAGTCTAGGGGGTGGTGCTCATCTCTGTTTCCAAGCTGAGGAGCCAGTGCTGTCTGAAGATTTTTCCATGATCATGTGGCCAGCATGACTAAACGCCGAGGCTCACGGAACACTGTTACCTTCCCACCAAAGTGGTACCTATTTCTCTACTTGCAATTTCTTGCTTTCGAACTGCTAGGTTGGCAGGAGCTGGGGCCAGAGACAGGAGCTCACTCTGCCATGCGGCACTCAAGTCTCAAACTGCCAAACTACAGACCTTTCAGGTTGCAGCTCAGCGTCTTAACCTCTGAGCCACCGCAGCCCTTCCTGGGGAGGAAACTTTACCCCAAAATCACATTTTGGAATATGCACCACATTGATGCTTTTGTTACTCAGTCTTCCATTTAGATCAGAGGGATCAGCACATTGGTAAAGTCCTCCACCTGAAAGTAGCCATCAGGAAACAGCCCAACATTCTAAGGCCCATTCCATTGCTGGTACCTTCTTTCCTACATACTGATAGGAAAGGCTACACTGATTCTATTTACTACCACTGCAGTTCAGTGATTCTTCCTCACTCTCTACACAATGCTTTTGAGGGCTTAATTCTTCCAGACACTCTTCTAAGAGGTGCCTTACTTATGCATATTAGAAAAGCAGTAAAACAAATGTCAACCTTGGGTGAGGAATCTTGAGCATAAATCTCTGCTTCTTATGCTATATCTTATTCCCCCAGTGTAAGTTTATTTTTATTAACACATGTTGAGGCAAGGTAATCAATCGTGATGGGGGGAATGTCTGTCTTTGCCTTAGTTAGTTACTATATGTGTTTATATAAAAGGACTTCGTTTCCTGTGTTATTTGTCCTAAAACTCAAGAAGTGACCTATGAGCATTCTTCCAATCATACAGGAAAGGGAGATGAACCCAAGGAATGCCACTTTTACTAAATGATCATCCTGACTGGTGATTGTCCACCACTCTAGGACCTTATGTGGACCAAAGCTACAGACCTACCTCCAGGGCAACTTCTTGAAAGGGTGCAGTCCATCTGTGCCATCTCCATTTGTTTCTTCCATGAGGAGCATGCTGGATTCACTGGTACTGCAAACAAGAGACTGAACATACTACTCAGCCATTTCTTGATGACTAAGATGGGAAGAGCCTCCTGCTCTTACTAGATGACATCAATTGGCAGCCAAGGAGGGAGAAGGCAATTATGTCAGTTGCCCATTCTGGGCACTGCTACTCACCCATTGGGCACAGAGCCTGCACAATGCAGTTTAATGCAGACTGGATCTACTCTTTGCTTCTATCATCACCACCACCAAGTGATAACTTCCACCAGGATAGTAGGCTTGCTCTCTTCCCGAACTTACCAAACAGCCTTGAAGTTGTCATTTCAAATGATTAATTTCAAAGGCATTTATTAACCAATCTGTGTGACATCTCTAAACAGTCTTTATTTTAAGCAAGATACTGGCCAAACAACAAAATGAAATGGTAAATCAATGATAATTGCAAAATTCTTTCTCCCTGTTTCAAAATTATCTAACTACCAACATAATCCAGTTGGGGTAATCAATGTTTCCTTTCTCTATCCAACTACAAGGCCTTGATCTGTGCCAACTTTAGGACATAAAATAAAAGTGAAAATTCCACTTTGAATGATATTCTTATGCTTTCCCCATCAGGGCAGCTAGTCAGTGTTAAAACACCAAAGGCTGATTGGAAGAGCACTATATTCCATTCATGCACCATGACATGAGTGTGATGCAAGAACCGAGCTTGTATATCTTGAGAGAGAGAGCTAATGAGAATTCACCTCCCTGAAAGGCTCGGCAACACATTTGCTGAAGAAAATTAAGCACTACATCTTCCTTTGATAGACTCCCTTGTTCAGCAGCTAGCCATAACTCTTCATTCCTCCCCCCAGACCTAGGATATGATATTTCGTACACTTTAACACTTAGAGGCTAAATTAGGCCTCCAGGGGACAGTTCATTCTTAAAATTTAATTTAAATATTCATTAGATGGCAGACATCCACCTATACCCATGCTTCTCAGCAGGACGTGGGATAGGCTGGTGGAATGACAGTCATACATAAGCTATTAATGCCTGACTGTTGGGTTCCAGAACAGTATGGGGCCTCACTTCCTGTGCTCAATCAGCACAGTAATAGTCAGCGGTCGCTGGAACATCCAGCACAACAGAGAAGAAAGTATAAATTGAATGGGAACAAAAACTTTACCTTTCTGAAGCTGAAAGGCAACTGCCATATGAAGATGGCCCAGCTAGTGTCATTTCTATAAATATATAGTTTCTATTTTCCGCCCCCTTCTGCAGGCCAAGTGAATCATGCAGTTTTGCTGCAGCTCCATGGAAACCAGGACATAGGGTGCACTCACTACTATTTACATTTTAAAGACTGAAGGGAAAGCGTCTTGTTTCATCCCATCTACTCTGTACAGAGAAAGACTACCATGTTAGATCAGGTGGCTTCCTGCATGCACAGCAAAATGGCAGCTAGAAATCTAGAGGACTTTTCTCCTCTCCTTCCAAATGTATGGTATTGTATTTCAGCCATTGGCAATCAGTGAGACAAAGGGTTGGTGCAAGATCAATAAATATTCTCATTATTATGAAATTCAAATAGTCAGTCTATATAAAAAGTGCTCTGTCATGGAATTATCCAATCATAGGCACTGATAAGAGTGCCTCATTCCAAGCATAGTACCCTCACATATTGTGCAGAGGTAACTAAAAACATTTCCACATTGGCGCGTTCATCTTCATTACCCACATGTGACACTAGCATTTTATTGTCCAAAGTGATGTGGCAATATTCAGTTAACCCAAGTATTGAAGCGTTGGAACTAAAAAGAACTTGTCAGACAGGACACCACTATGATCCAAGTAAGACAGCAATAGCTATGCTAAAATTTACAACAGTATAATTAGTTGATATCCCATACTCTCCCAACAACAATGTCAAAAGGAATATAACACCAGCAGAAAAAGAAAGCCAACAGCTAATGACAATAGCCGTTACCAGAACTTGTAACAACAGCATTGCTAACAACCAATACTTATTTAGAATATGTGTATGCTGCATCTCCAAACCTGCTCAAGGCAACTCACAGTTAAAACAGTAAAACAGGTCTATCTAAGCAAACAGAAATAGAAACAATAAAAACACCAATAAAAAAAACAGTCAAAAAAGCAAGTCAAGACATAAAAGTACATAAGACAGAGCAATGTAAAGTTATGCTGATAAACCAGGCTAGAAGCAGACCATGAAACAACTGGGTAAAGAGAAATATTTTGACCCTGTGCCTTATGGAGAGTAAAGTAAGTGCCAGGCAAGCCTCAAGGAGGAAGGCATTCCAAAGGCCATCACTGAAAATGTCCTCTCTCTGGTTGCTACCCACTTTACCTCTGTAGGGTATTGCTCTTGGTGATGCCCCCACATTATCTATATATGGAACACACCAATGGTAGGACACCATGACATCATTTAACCCACCCCATGACTTCATGTACACAAGGTAAAAAAAATGCTGCTAGAATTTCTGCCCCAGAAGGAGTCCACATAGCACCTTGTCTATTATATGTAGTTCAAAGGGTTTATTAGGCTGCTGGCAGCAACTTGCAGACAACTTTGCTTTTGCCAGGAAACACACCAAGACTGCATGATACAGTGAGTGAACTTGAGGCCCCTTGCATGTCTTCGACTGGGTTTAGACAGTTTCAGCCTGCTCAGCCTGGAGGAAGTCGACAGTTTCCTCGCGTCTGTACACCCAACCACATGCAGCCTTGATCCATGCCCTCCCTGGCTCGTTAAAGCGGTCTACGAGGGGTTTTGAGGTGCCCTAACGGAGATTGGGGCACAAGTCCCTCTCTGAGGGGCGGTTCCCAGGGGCACTCAAGGAAGCGATGGTCCGTCCCCTCTTGAAAAAATCAACTCTCGATCCGGCCGAATTGGCCAACTATCGGCCGGTTTCCAATTTGCTGTTGGGTTCCCAAGCATCGATAATAAATCCACGTTTCAGAAAGCAAGATTTTATTTCAAAGCTTTGGAAAGACACTCAAACACGTTCTTTGTTAGAACTGATCACAAACGGTGGGGTCAAACATAATAAAGGGGTTTGAATGAAACACAGAACCAATGGGTCACTTTCCCGCTGGCGGGCGAAAGGGAAACGGCTGCCCGCTCATTCCCTGGGAAGCAAGTTATCTCTAGACATAACACAGGTGCAGTTCTCATACACTAACAAGCTGGCATTCAGCGTACTACTAACAAGCTGGCATTCAGCGTA